>NW_025334497.1:0-234067 GCF_014858855.1 Bufo gargarizans | reverse complement strand
CTCCTCTGCTGGTTCTTTTCGTCGGTTGGATCCAGCAGAGAGAGCAGGCTCACAGTGAGTACACCAACAGTACAACTTAGCCCCAGATCACCCCCCTGAACCCCTAATTAACCCTTTGATCACCCCTTCTAGCCCCATGTCAATCACTAGTGAAAGAAAAAAGTGATCAGTGCAAACTGTCACTTTTTTTTTTCCTGGTATTGACCGTTAGGTTTTAGGGTATAGTTAGGTCCCTTGGTAGGTAGTTAGGGATCAGTTTAGCGCCCAGCCCACCGCACCGCAGTCCGTTTTCGCTGATTAGCGTATCGCTAATCAGCATTTGTACTTTATAGTATCTGGAAAGTGATCAAAACTGATCACGTCAGATCTATAAACTGTATTAGTGTCACTTTAGGTTCGCCCTCCACCCAAAACGCAGTTGTTTGCGCCGATCAGGCCTGATCTGGGTCGCCCCACCGTGCGTTCCGCCCACACCCGCCCCACCAGCAGTGACAAAAAAATTTTTTTTTGATCACTGCACATTCACTTTACACGCACTGCGGCGATAAAAAAATCAGTTTTGATATTTTTTATCAACCGCAGCGGCCTCCGGTACTTCGCTAGCCTCCCCTTTGTAAGACAGGCTTGCTTTTTTTTTCTTGGGTAGTCTCAGGGAATACCCCTAAATTTAGTTGCCCACATGTCAAACAGGGGGTATTCCTCTGAAGAGGCCTACAGGCTTCTGACCCAGTCGGATGAGGAGTGGGAACCCTCATCTGATGAATCCAGCGGGTCAGAATACGAACCTGTAGAAAGCAGTGGCTCTCTGACCCAAAGTTCGGACGAGGAGGCTGAGGTCCCTGATAGCACCAGGCGTACCCGGCCCCGTGTCGCTAGACCGCAGGTTGCGCAGGATCCGCTTCAAGAGCAGCAGAGTGGGGCTGGTGCTGTCGGATTACGTGGTGAGGCATACACCAGCAGCCCAGCCCTCCTGGACCTAGTACCAGCACTGCCGTACAACCTGGTGAAGTAGCGAGCACCAGAAGGGCAGTTGAAGCTGGTACGGTGGCACGTGCAGTAGTGACCCCGTCGCAGCCACCGCAAAGACGTGCCCGTAGAGCCCCTAGAATCCCAGAGGTGCTGGCAAACCCTGATTGGCAGTCCCCAACTTCAGCCGCACCTGTAGTTTTCCCTTTCACTGCCAGTCTGGAGTTCGGGTTGAGACAGCTCAGATCGGTTCGGCCCTGGGATTTTTTGAGCTGTTCTTGACTGCGGAGCTCTTTAGACATAGTTGTGGCCGAAACAAACAGGTATGCCACACAATTTATCACCGCTAACCCGGGAAGCTTTTATGCCCAGCCTTTCCGGTGGAAACCAGTCCAAGTTTCCGAAATTAAAACTTTTCTGGGCCTCCTCCTCAACATGGGCCTGACAAAAAAGCATGAATTGCGGTCATATTGGTCCACGAACCCGATTCATCACATGCCCATGTTCTCTGCTGCTATGTCCAGGGCACGTTTGAGGCCATCCTGCGTTTCCTGCACTTTAGTGACAACACCGCCTCCCGTCCCAGAGGCCACCCTGCTTTTGACCGGCTCCACAAAATTCGGCCCCTCATAGACCATTTCAACCAGAAATTTGCAGATTTGTATACCCCAGAGCAAAACATCTGCGTAGACGAGTCCCTGATACATTTTACCGGGCGCCTTGGCTTCAAACAATACATCCCAAGCAAGCGCGCCCGGTATGGGGTCAAATTGTATAAGCTCTGTGAAAGGGCCACAGGCTATACCCACAAATTTCGGATCTATGAGGGAAAAGATCAGACCCTGGAGCCGGTCGGTTGCCCTGACTACCTGGGGAGCAGTGGGAAGACAGTTTGGGACTTGGTGTCACCCTTATTCGGCAAGGGGTACCATCTTTATGTGGACAATTTTTACACAAGTGTGGCCCTCTTTAGGCATTTGTTTCTAGAACGGATTGGCGCCTGTGGTACCGCGCGAACTAGTCGCGCGGGCTTCCCCCAACGGCTCGTTACCACCCGTCTTGCAAGGGGGCAGAGGGCCGCACTGTGTAACGAAGAACTGCTCGCGGTGAAATGGAGAGACAAGCGTGACGTTTACATGCTCTCCTCCATTCACGCAGACACGACAATACAAATTGAGCGAGCAACCCGTGTCATTGAAAAGCCCCTCTCAGTCCACGACTATAACCTCCACATGGGAGGGGTCGACTTCAATGACCAGATGTTGTCTCCGTATTTAGTTTCCCGCAGAACCAGACGCTGGTATAAGAAGGTGTCTGTATATTTAATTCAATTGGCTCTGTACAATAGTTTTGTTCTCTACAGTAAGGCTGGGAGAACTGGATCCTTCCTCAAATTTCAGGAAGAGATCATGAGAACCTCCTGTATCCAGGAGGTTCCGTGGCCCCATCCACCAGTGTAGTTAGCCGTCTACACGAGCGACATTTCCCCAATGTCGTTCCTGGTACCTCAACCCAACCGTCACCCCGAAAAAGATGTCGTGTCTGTAGCAGGAGTGGAATAAGGCGTGACACCCGCTATTTCTGTCCTGACTGTCCTGACCACCCTGCCCTATGCTTTGGAGAGTGTTTCCGGAAGTACCACTCACAGGTACACTATTAGCATAGGGATCATCTCACCAGGACAGGCACACAGGGCTATTAGGGCCCATTCACTCACTGCTGCTGCAAACGTCTCCTTTCACATGGGACAAAGTGCATAACGCACTTCGCCACATCTTTGGGCGATTTGCGCTTTGCACATTGACCCATGGGGAAGGAGAGGTTTGTTCTATAAAGGTAAAAAAACAAAAAAAAACAAACAAAAAAAACAGGTAAGCAAACAGGTTAATGTTTAGTTCCAAAAGTTAAAGTTACATGTTCTGTTCCAAAGTTAATAAAATTATTGCGTTGTGGCCTGGTTTTTTTCTTTTTTTTTTTTTGTCTTTTTACCTTCCAGGTGGACCAACCGATCTACTAGCTGCAGCACCGATGTGCATTCTGACAGAAGCATTGCGCTGCTGTCAGATTACACGCAAGTCGGTGTATGCGGCGCTGCAAGACGGGATTTTCTCCTCTGCAGTGACAGATACGTTTGCCGAGGCATACGAGCTGAGGAGGAGGCGGCGTTCCTATGCTTTGGCAAGCACTTTGTATATATATATATATATATATAAAAAAAAAAAATCCCGGCAATGATTTATTCATCCACATCGATTGATGCGAATGGAGAAATCTGGTTTGCCAGGGCATACGAGCTAAGTGGGTATGGATGTAGGGCGGAGCTCCTATGTCCTGGCAGACGCCTTTCCCCTCCATTTTTTTTTTTTGGCAGAGATTTTTTCATCCACATTGATCGATGCGAATGAAGAAATCTGTGCCGTTCATTTTTTCTTTCAGCCCAGAGGCTGAACGGAAAAAAAAATCTCATTACCTGTATGCTCAATATAAGGAGAATAGCAGAAACTCCTAATGCTGGCCATACATGTAATGATTGCGGAGACCCTCAAATGCCAGGGCAGTACAAACACCCCACAACTGACCCCATTTTGGAAAGAAGACACCCCAAGGTATTTGCTGAGGGGCATATTGAGTCCATGAAAGATTGAAATTTTTGTCCTAAGTTAGCGGAAAGTGAGACTTTGTGAGAAAAAACAAAAAAAAATCAATTTCCGCTAACTTATGCGAAAAAAAAAAAATTCTATGAACTTGCCAGGCCCCTCATTGGATACCTTGGGGTGTCTTCTTTCCAAAGTGGGGTCACATGTGGGGTATTTATACTGCCCTGGCTTTTTAGGGGCCCTAAAGCGTGAGAAGAAGTCTGGGATCCAAATGTCTAAAAATGCCCTCCTAAAAGGAATTTGGGCCCCTTTGCGCATCTAGGCTGCAAAAAAGTGTGACACATCTGGTATCGCCGTACTCAGAAGAAGTTGGGGAATGTGTTTTGGGGTGTCATTTTACATATACCCATGCTGGGTGAGATAAATATCTTGGTCAAATGCCAACTTTGTATAAAAAAATGGGAAAAGTTGTCGTTTGCCAAGATATTTTCTCACCCAGCATGGGTATATGTAAAATGACACCCCAAAACACATTCCCCAACTTCTCCTGAGTACGGCGATACCAGATGTGTCACACTTTTTTGCTGCCAAGGTGGGCAAAGGGGCACATATTCCAAAGTGCACCTTTCGGATTTTGCAGGGCATTTTTTACACATTTTGATTGCAAGGTACTTCTCACACATTTGGGCCCCTAAATTGCCAGGGCAGTATAACTACGCCACAAGTGACCCCATTTTGGAAAGAAGACACCCCAAGGTATTCCGTGAGGGGCACGGCGAGTTCCTAGAATTTTTTATTTTTTGTCACAAGTTAGCGGAAAATGATGATTTTTTTTTTTCTCTTTTTTCCTTACAAAAGTCTCATATTCCACTAACTTGCGACAAAAAATAAAAAATTCTAGGAACTCGCCATGCCCCTCACGGAATACCTTGGGGTGTCTTCTTTCCAAAATGGGGTCACTTGTGGCGTAGTTATACTGCCCTGGCAATTTAGGGGCCCAAATGTGTGAGAAGTACCTTGCAATCAAAATGTGTAAAAAATGCCCTGCAAAATCCGAAAGGTGCACTTTGGAATATGTGCCCCTTTGCCCACCTTGGCAGCAAAAAAGTGTGACACATCTGGTATCGCCGTACTCAGGAGAAGTTGGGGAATGTGTTTTGGGGTGTCATTTTACATATACCCATGCTGGGTGAGAAAAATATCTTGGTCAAATGCCAACTTTGTATAAAAAAATGGGAAAAGTTGTCTTTTGCCAAGATATTTCTCTCACCCAGCATGGGTATATGTAAAATGACACCCCAAAACACATTCCCCAACTTCTCCTGAGTACGGCGATACCACATGTGTGACACTTTTTTGCTGCCAAGGTGGGCAAAGGGGCGCATATTCCAAAGTGCACCTTTCGGATTTCACCGGTCATTTTTTACACATTTTGATTGCAAAGTTCTTCTCACACATTTGGGCCCCTAAATTGCCAGGGCAGTATAACTACACCACAAGTGACCCCATTTTGGAAAGAAGACACCCCAAGGTATTCTGTGAGGGGCATGGCGAGTTCCTAGAATTTTTTATTTTTTGTCGCAAGTTAGTGGAAAATGAGACTTTGTAAGAAAAAAAAAAAAAAAAAAATCATCATCATTTTCCGCTAACTTGTGACAAAAAATAAAAAGTTCTATGAACTCACTATGCCCATCAGCGAATACCTTAGGGTGTCTACTTTCCGAAATGGGGTCATTTGTGGGGGTTTTCTACTGTCTGGGCATTGTAGAACCTCAGGAAACATGACAAGTGCTCAGAAAGTCAGAGCTGCTTCAAAAAGCGGAAATTCACATTTTTGTACCATAGTTTGTAAATGCTATAACTTTTACCCAAACCATTTTTTTTTTGCCCAAACATTTTTTTTTATCAAAGACATGTAGAACTATAAATTTAGCGAAAAATTTATATATGGATGTCGTTTTTTTTTGCTAAATTTCACAGCTGAAAGAGAAAAATGTCATTTTTTTGCAAAAAAAATCGTTATATTTTGATTAATAACAAAAAAAGTAAAAATGTCAGCAGCAATAAAATACCACCAAATGAAAGCTCCATTAGTGAGAAGAAAAGGAGGTAAAATTCATTTGGGTGGTAAGTTGCATGACCGAGCGATAAACGGTGAAAGGAGTGTAGTGCCGAAGTGTAAAAAGTGGCCTGGTCATGAAGGGGGTTTCACCTAGCGGGGCTGAAGTGGTTAAGGACTTGATTATGGAGATAAACTGGTAACTGGCACGAAAGTGTAATGAACGCCACGACAGACTGTTTAAAAAAGGCCAAGTGATGCAGTGTTTTATTTATTAATTTTCATTTTTTTTTTTAAGCCAGGATTCTGGCTAGAAACAGAGGAGTTGGATGATGGGGTAAATAAAAATAAGGGGGGAAGGGTAACACGATACAAGCTTTCAAACGGATATGTGAACGGAAAAATAACAAAGTTATGGCTCTGGGAGATCAGGGAGTAAAAAATAAAATCGAAAAATCAGTGTCAGGAAAGGGTTAACTTGGTACTGCTGCACTGTAGTATTTGAGGCTGCTGAGGAGGTATTTATACCTTTGTCATGATATGTGCTGCTGTTGGGGAGATTAACATATGTACCTAACCACGTGATTAGTCATTTCTGTTTTGCACTTTTATTTAATATTTTTTTTATTTGTATTGATGGATTGCACAGGAGCATAGCCAAGTTAAAGGGGTTCTCCGGAAATTAAGAAAATGAAAATACTTACATATTACTTTGTGATAAATATATTCCCAAATACCTTTTATTTATTAGTTATAATGGCTCATTTTGTCTAGGGAGCAATGATTAGGGGAAACAAAATGGCCACCGTCCTATTCGTACACACAAAATCTGTCCTAATCACACAGGAGGACAAGTTACTTCACAACTCTGAGCTAAAGAGCTGCCTCATCGTCCTCTCTGCTCTACTTGTCATGATTATGATCCTGAATACAGAAGAATCTCTGGGAATGGAGATGATGAAGGAGACATGAGAGGAGGGTGGGGATGTGGCTAAAGAGCAGCAGCACCTGTATGAAGTCTCCATTACCAGATTAGGACAGGTTTTGTGTGTAGTAAAAGGATGGCAGCCATTTTGTTTCCCCTGATGAATGCCCCCCAGACAAAACACACCATTATAACTAATGAAAGGTATTTGGGAATATATTTATTATAAAGTAATATTTAAGTATTTTCATTTTCTTAATTCCCGGAGAACCCCTTTAAGCAATATTTTCCACAGTATTTACTGTGCACAGCTTTGTTTTTGTGGGCCAGTGGGGTTTGTGTGCCAGGGCTGCTTTGTAATCCCAGTCCAACCCTGGCACCAAACCCCAACAATTATTTTCCACAAGTTCTTCTTATGTGCTTTTGCCTATATGGAAGTAAGATTGACATTATCAGCCATTAAATAGAAGGACATTTACCTCTGACTAGTAGAGGGCAATTTCTTCTCACCATGGATTTGCAGTCTTATTTTACATGATAACACTTATGGCTCATGCACACGATTGTATGTATTTTCCGGTCCGCAAAGAATACAGATGAGGTCCGTGTGCATTCCGTATTTTGCGGAACGGAACAGCTGGCCTCTAATAGAACAGTACTATCCCTGTCCGTAATGCGGACAATAATAGGGCATGTTCTATTTTTTTGCGAAACGGAAATATGAAAACACAACGCACACAGAGCATCTTCCATTGAAGTGAATGGTTCCACATATGGTCCGCAAAAAAAAAAAAAAAAAAAATGTAGTAACAGCCTAATCACACAAATGGACAGGTTGTTGCCTTCCACCTGGCCAGCGCTTCCATGTCAATGTGCTGCGTGGTACACAATGTTCTATTCCTATCCATTTTAAAGCAGTTTAACGATCCACTGATGGGAGGTAAAGAATGAAGCTAAAAAGATGCTCATACTCTTGCTAAATGTATTTTAGAGTGTGGCTATTTTTTGTCACTGCCTTGTTCAAAGCTCTTGTGAGCTACATATTGAAAAGGCAAAGTACTATGAAAAATGACTGCACTTGCTATAAATACCGTACATTTACATTTCAGTCTACCAGCTATATTTACTACCAGCATGCTCTGTGCTGCTTAGCATTCCTTTTAAAACAAAAAATGCAATAATATCAAACTCTTATAGAGTTTTCAAACATAGATTTTTAGTGGTGTTCTTCTGCACTTTCATGTTTTTAGGGCTTTTTTGTGTTAAAAACGACAGCTGCCGATGTTAGCTGAAGGTTTCTGTGAACACAGGACATACACGCACTTCTTGCCGGTTGTGTTTTTGTTTATTAGGTGGCGACTTTTGCTATCGTTTAAAAAAAAAAAAAAATCACAGCATGCTGGAGCTCTTGGCTTTTTTTCAACCATTTTGACAACTCCTTTACAGAGGAATAACGTCATGAAGAAAACGGCAGTGGTAAGCGACACTTTGTGCCAAAAAATGTCCCCAAAAACGTCAGCACTTATTCTGTTTTTTTTTTACAGATTAAAAAAATGGCATTGGAAAATGTATGTGGGTAAGGACCCTTAGAGTAGAATTTATCAACCTCATGTATCAGCAAAATAGCATGTGATGAGAGTCATAAAATCTCAAAATGTTGCTCAAATTTTTGACTTTTTGAGATTTTACAGGGTAAGGCCTCATGCACACGGCCGTTGTTTTGGTCCGAGCCGCAGTTTTGGCGGCTTGGATGCGGACCCATTCACTTTAATGGTGGCCGCAAAAGATGTGGACAGCACACTGTCTGCATCCGTTGCTCCGTTCCGTAGCCCCGCAAAAAAATATGACCTGTCTTATTCTTGTCCGCGCTTTTCGTACAAGAATAGGCAGTTATATTAAAGACTGTCCGTGCCATTCCGCAAATTGCGGAACGCACACGGACGCCATCCGTGTTTTGCGGATACGCGGTTTGCGGACCACAAAACACACAACGGTCGTGTGCATGAGGCCTAAAGGGTATTTTTAAGTACTGATTGGTTCTGTCTCCTTTCATTTTGTCTCATTTATATTACTTTTAGTAATCTGTGTAAGGATATTCCTTATAATTCCATGTAATTTAGTACCCATCCCCTATTGTGCTGATAAGGCTACATTCCTGAGTAGGGATCTCAGAGACACATTTTAAGACATGTGTGATGCACCCTGGGGTGTGGTCGAAGTGTATAACACGCATACATTAGGGGAGACCCCACTTGGAACTGCATCTTAGGCAGTAAGTAAGTATTGATTTGCCCTATCCCTTGTAGACACTGGGGTGTCGGTCATGTGTGGTAGACAGCATGTGCAATAGCATGCCCGTCCGGAGCCCTACTCCAGATTGTATATTTAGGCTAGTGATGTTTATTTACTTTTTATTATTCTGTATGCCATTTCTCTGTGTTATCTTATATAAGTAGGTGGTAGTATTGGTGTGGTAAGTTATATTAATTAGGTGCATGCCATACAGATTTTTTGACTGCAACTTTAAAAAAAAAAAAAACTGGGGAGTCATAAAAGCAGAGTGCTGTTTTTCCCTAGTTTTTTTTTCAATTAATCTAGAATGAAGGCCCTTAACACAGCACCTGATGCAGAATACATGTAAACACAGTCTTACATATACCACATAGTATAATATATATTATTAGCCTTGTACTATACGCAAGGAGACATCTATTCACTTCTAGCTACCTCCAACCTCTAGCCTCATACACATGGTCATGGTTCAAATTAAGAGCAAAAATCCAGCTCAGTTTCGCAGAGGTTAAAAATGTACTTTATTTAAGCGGTTAAAAATACATCCAGTATAACCAGTCTTAGTCTACCCGTTTCGGGCTACCTGAGATGTAAGCCCTTACTCATGACCTAGTAAGACACAACTGAGTGCAGCAGATATAGTGGGTCAACACCTGTGCCCCTAATTGGGCTATCACCTGACCCAGAGTAAATGCTGCCATATTGTGGACATGCAAAATGTGTATGCTGTGACCATATTGTGGTAGCTAGGGCATTTAAGTCCACTGCCAATGGGAAGGATTTTCAAATAAAATCCTATCTTAACTGTAACACTACATATGCAGTATATTTAATCACATGTGGAACTTGCAACTTACAGTATGTGGGCTGCACCACCAATGCCATCAAGGTGAGAATACGCAAGCATATTTCAGACTTGTGCAACACGCCAGACCTGCAGGGTATAGATGAAGTGAGGTCACGGTTATGGGCAATCGAGGGTACTCACTGTATTGGAGAACCCTGGGCAGGCGCGTGGCAGTGAAGGAGAGGTAGACACGGTTCCTCTGGGGCACACTCTGTATATAGGGACCAGGCCTGATGGTGGATGAGGTGCCCTGGATGTTACAGGTATTTTGAGTGCCTGGGGCAAGGTCCCTGTTGGATTCGTGACGCCAGTGCCTTTGGACGGTGGCACACCGGTTGGTAGTTGGAATGATGGAGGTACACAAGTAGAATAGTGAACCAAACGTAACTTTACTGAACAATCCAACTTTGTACAGCAGGTAGTAGTACAGTCTTTCAATCACAGTTCCACAAGTAGGCTTATTCACAAAATGGCAGGCAATATTTATGCAAGATACGCAGAGGGTAAATTCACAAGCACTCAGCAGCAGGTTGTACCTTTCCTCAGAATCAATGTACACTGTCCTTTCTAGAACTCCTGCTCTGGCTTTATCTCCCAAGGCCCGGATGCCTAAAGGGTGGCTTAAATTCTTGGTTACTATCTTCCTCAGGTATTAGATTCTTGCTGCACTTTCTAGTTTCATCTGCCCATCAGGGTCACTTAGCTTACCCTGGATCGCCCTCTCTTGTAAAGTGGATGACTGTGGGTTTCTCCCAGGAGGTTGGGTCCTGCTACTGGGGTGTCTTCAGAGCTAACTAAGGCTCTCTTGTTCTCAGGCAGGCTTGAGCTTCTCACTAGCCTCCTGGACATCACTAGCAGCCAGGGCTATCCAGCTGCATGTCAGGAGCAGGCTTTCTAACCTCTGTCTTCTCAGACTCCTGACTCTGCACTAACTCTCCCTGTCTAGGCCTGGACATTTATACTAGGGGCTCCCTACCTCCCTCTAGTGTCTGGGATGTCTAACTACACCCAACTAGGCCTGCTATTGCATCATACAGGGGTACATTGCATGTAAAAACGCATTAGAACATACATAAAATGCACAATTAAATATAACACTTCTGTTCCTTGTGAGTAGGAGTAACGCGCACACCAATTGACCCTTGTGTAGTGCCCACCCCTACCTAGTGGGACACTACATACCCCCACGCTATAACGTTGCCTGTCCTCGGCGCAACATGGAGGGTCCCTGCACAGCTGGATACTGCACCTGTAATAGGGAAGATAAAGCAAAGCAGGAAAACACATCTACATTTGCAAGAATACATTATATGTATACATCAGGCAGTTCCACTGGATTAGGAGCAAGTAATGGTGAAAAGGGGCGTCGTTCGCTTCTCTCAGGATAACACAATGGGAACAGGGGCGCTGACCTGGCACAGCGTAACAATAAATACCAGGATAGTCCATAATAGTATTTTAAGTGCAAATTGTCCATGGAAAATGTAAAAACATTAAATAACAATTCTTGGAGGCTCAAAGCATATAAAATGAGTCCGTACCCAGGTTCTTTTCTTGTAGAATCGTTCAATCCACAGCCAAGTAAGGATATCGCAGATGCAAATAGAAAGGAAGATAGAATCACAGAGTCTCGCACAAGGTGGAGTCCATCTCTGGGCACATTTCTTTTAAAATAGTAGCAAAATCTCAGAGGCTCATGTACATTTGAGTCTATCCCTGGGCCCAATTCTTGAACTTCAAGTTGCATAATAAAATAGCAGCGCATAAAATAGTCCACATTATTTAAATGGCATATATAAAAACAAGTGCTGTAATACCCTCAATCAACCTGAAAAGGGGGTGAAAGGGTTAAAGGTGCAACTTGAAAACAGGCACAACTGGGTTTTTCCACTCTGAGAAAGCAGGCAGGAGGTCCTGTAAACAAGATGGCCTTGCTGCACGTGGTATTTCAGTGGCTTGCCGCCTCCACTGAGCCGTGGGTAACTGGCAGCAGCAACAGAGGGCCAAAACACGAAGGACTTCTGTCCTGAAAGGGTTAAATCTTCTTTAGGATCCTTTGGTAAAACAAATCAAACATCAAGGGCCTAGCAGGCCAATTTACAGGGGCATGTCATATCCACTTTGCATTTCAGTGGTGCTCCCTGACTCCATTTGTATATCGGGCCTGTACTGAGGTTCAATAGACGGATGTGCCCACAACACTGTATTGGGAGGCAACTGCAACATAAACGGACCCCTAATAGGTATAGGCCCCATAGGCCTAGGGGTGATCAAAGTCGCTGACCGCACCGGAGCAGGCATAACTATCGTGGGCTGCTGCACTGGCCTGGGTACCGCTGCTGCAAGCGGTCCGGTGGGTTCTGGAACAACTGGCTGCGCCGGTGCACAGCGTAAGAGGATCCCACCGCAGGTGCCGGTACTAAGGAGGGACGACTGGCAGGGACAGTTACTCTCACCTTAGACCCGGAGACGTCCGAGTCCTTACGTCCTCTTTCTTGTAGGTCAGGTGGAGTCCGGATCCTGGCGGAGGCAATCTGGCGTAGCTCCCGGAGTTTCATCTCCAGCCGCACGATCTGGTCGTCCAGGTTTTCGGAGTCGGGATCGCTGGTCTCCGCTGTCGCCGTCGGCACTTGGAAGGTGGGTGGTTCATCCTGCGCAGCCGCTGCAGGCTCAGGTGAGGCGTCCGCTTTCCTCCCTCTGCGGATATTTTCCAGGGTAGCATGGAATCTCTCGGCATCGTGAAGCTCACGGACAGTTTTCTCCCTGCGAGGCAACTCAGGTGAGGGCCATGGGCTAACCCTCTTCTCCACCACTGTCGGCTGCCAAAATACATTCGGGCCAATGAAGGAGCCCCTTTCTTGAAAGGCATGATGGGCCGGTTCTGGAGAGCACACAGGTTCGCGCTCGCAGCCAGGGTGGTCCTCATCAAGGTCCCAGTCCTCCGATTTCTTTTTAGGACGGAACACGGCAGTGGCGTAGGGGCCTCGCAGGCCCTCAGCAGGGGTGAATTCAACCTCCTCTCCCTCGCGGAGGTTATGCAAATGTTCTGGGAGGTAGCTCCGCTTGACGGACCTCCGATTGACGTACAAGTCTCTTCCAGTAAGGTAGTCTTTTATAAAACCGAAGCCTCGGTCCTTGTCAAAGGCCACAACCAACCCCATTCTCCTTTCCAGGCGGGGTTGTGTGTCAGTGTGGCACTCGTGAACAGTCTTTGCCAGTTCTTCATAGTATATTTTGGTTTTAGTTGTCTTCTTTATTGCGGCCTCCCGAATCTCTGCCATCAACGCCGACCACTTGAACGAGGGCTGGAAGAAGTCTCTCCAGGAGCCATAGTAGGTCTCCGGTTGCGTCCTCAGTGGCGGGCAGGCGGGTCTCTCCGGTCCCGGAGAGTAGGCCGGTGGAGCGTCCTCTTGCTCTACACCAGTCACATTCATGGTTAACAAATCAGGCGCGGACATCTCAGCAGAACAGTCCTCACTCCTCAACATGCTCGATCCTTCTCTGGAGAGCGACAGGGTGGCGCCAACAAGTTCAGACAGATCCTCCCATTGCACTGGGAGGCCGCCCCCCAGGTACTCCAGTATGGGGGAGGCGGAGTCCATTTCAGCAGACATGCAAATGTCCAGACAGGGCGGTGGCGCCAGCATACAGCCTTCCCGCACTTTGAGCAGAAGGCGCCAATTTTTACCGCCAATTCAGGATGAAGATGACGCAGCAAACAATTTCAATCAAGCTAAGCGGCCATCTTTGAGCAAAATAGCTGTCTATTCATTGACAGCAAGCGGTGGCTTAAATAAGTAGAAAACAGTCCACACAATGCTATTTTCACACCGCAATTATTACAGTTCACTTTGGCCCAGCAATTTTCAATAAAACAATTGGGGCATGTCACTTTAAGACAATTTTCAGCACACAGTTTTTAAATCCGCTATGGCGCAGGAATATTCGTATCCTGTTCGTGACGCCAATTTATGCAACACGCCAGACCTGCAGGGTATAGACGAAGTGAGGTCACGGTTATGGGCAATCGAGGGTACTCACTGTATTGGAGAACCCTGGGCAGGCGCGTGGCAGTGAAGGAGAGGTAGACACGGTTCCTCTGGGGCACACTCTGTATATAGGGACCAGGCCTGATGGTGGATGAGGTGCCCTGGATGTTACAGGTATTTTGAGTGCCTGGGGCAAGGTCCCTGTTGGATTCGTGACGCCAGTGCCTTTGGACGGTGGCACACCGGTTGGTAGTTGGAATGATGGAGGTACACAAGTAGAATAGTGAACCAAACGTAACTTTACTGAACAATCCAACTTTGTACAGCAGGTAGTAGTACAGTCTTTCAATCACAGTTCCACAAGTAGGCTTATTCACAAAATGGCAGGCAATATTTATGCAAGATACGCAGAGGGTAAATTCACAAGCACTCAGCAGCAGGTTGTACCTTTCCTCAGAATCAATGTACACTGTCCTTTCTAGAACTCCTGCTCTGGCTTTATCTCCCAAGGCCCGGATGCCTAAAGGGTGGCTTAAATCCTTGGTTACTATCTTCCTCAGGTATTAGATTCTTGCTGCACTTTCTAGTTTCATCTGCCCATCAGGGTCACTTAGCTTACCCTGGATCGCCCTCTCTTGTAAAGTGGATGACTGTGGGTTTCTCCCAGGAGGTTGGGTCCTGCTACTGGGGTGTCTTCAGAGCTAACTAAGGCTCTCTTGTTCTCAGGCAGGCTGGAGCTTCTCACTAGCCTCCTGGACATCACTAGCAGCCAGGGCTATCCAGCTGCATGTCAGGAGCAGGCTTTCTAACCTCTGTCTTCTCAGACTCCTGACTCTGCACTAACTCTCCCTGTCTAGGCCTGGACATTTATACTAGGGGCTCCCTACCTCCCTCTAGTGTCTGGGATGTCTAACTACACCCAACTAGGCCTGCTATTGCATCATACAGGGGTACATTGCATGTAAAAACACATTAGAACATACATAAAATGCACAATTAAATATAACACTTCTGTTCCTTGTGAGTAGGAGTAACGCGCGCACCAATTGACCCTTGTGTAGTGCCCACCCCTACCTAGTGGGACACTACACTTGCCGCACCATGGGAGCCGCGGGGTGTCTGCAGCCAGTCTACACTTTGCGGTTTCCCATGGTGGGGACACGTCCGGTATGCTCATACAAGGGATCGAAAGAGTTAAAGCACCTAGGAGAGGAGGTGATCACAGGAGGAAACTCCTGAACAGGGAGTCTTTCTGGATTTTCCAGCTGAGTAGCCGTCAGCCAGAGGCACTTAATAAAAGACTGGATTTAATTTTACAGCAATAATGCAATCAGATATAGTAATATATGTTTCCCATCTCAGATGTATTGTCGAATATGGACATGTTTTTAGTAAATTAAGTATTTGGCTTTTTATCTGAAGATTTGATACATGTGGATGGCAGCATTTACTCTGGGTCAGGTGATAGCCCAATTAGGGGCACAGGTGTTGACCCACTATATCTGCTGCACTCAGTTGTGTCTTACTAGGTCATGAGTAACAGCTTACATCTCAGGTAGCCCGAAACGCCTAGACTAAGACTGGTTATACTGGATGTATTTTTAACCGCTTAAATAAAGTACCGTTTTAACCTCTGCGAAACTAAGCTGGATTTTTGCTCTTCATTTGGATTTCAAGTTATCCGCATTCTGGTGCGTCTATTACGTGCTCACAGCAGAGAAGGGGCAGATGAGAGCCGTATTTTTTACCTATTACGTGACATGGTCATGGTTGTACTTCAGTACACAAAAAGTGCATTCCATATTTTTCTCACTCCCATCAATAGACAGGGCTATTATCATCCACAAATACAGACAGGAATAGGCCCTGTGCTGAGATTTGTGGATCGAGCATGCAGATCTGCAAAACAAAAAATATGTGTATACGGCCTCAAAAAATGCATGGTTCAGCATTTGTAAAAAAGATGAGGAGCAGCACACTGAAGAAAAATATGGTCATGTACATTAGCTCAAAAAAATTTTGAACAACGTGGTTTAAAACATCCAGTGTGTGTATACGATCAGGTATGATGTTGTATCGATCAGGTAGTGTAAGGGTTACGCCCGCTTCACAGACATTGACAGACCAAACTCCCCTTTTAATGCACTACAAACAGTCCATTTGCCCAACCGCAAACTCCCCATTTGCACAAGATTGGATACCAAGCTAGCCATGTCCCGTTGATGTTATTGAAGGTTTCTTCCTCCACCCAGCCACGTACAACACCAAGGGTCCCCGAAAGGTGAATTTAATAGATTTTTTCGAAAGGGGAGATGGTTAAAAAGACGCTGGCTCCCTCCCCTTTGTTTGAATCCACGCCACGGTCACTGCATCTGCGCCGTGCAATTTACTGTCACACCCGATATGAGTGGTATTTTCTGTAGTTCTCTTCTCATCAGTTTAATCCCTGTTACGTCCCATATCAGGGATTGCCTTTTGTGATAAAAATTTTAGGCCGTGTACCTTCGACTGCCTTCTGTCACGGCTGTTTAAGGGTAACAAGAGTATACACAGTAAAAAGAGCTACTGACCGGACCCAAACTAGGGAAGAGAAAGGGTGACCCCTGTCAGACCCTCAACACTCTCCCTATGCTGCTAAAGCACATGCCCGGATCCAAATGGTGGAACGAGGCATGCCCGCGTACCTTAGACTGATGAGCCCTGTAACCCCTACAATAGTGGAAGGGGCACGGCCTCCGATGCCCTGCACAGAATAAGGAGGGAACCGGGGCCACCTCAGATCCAGTCAGGAAATCACCAGGTACATAACAAAGTCTGCACACTTAGCTGATGGAGCTGCAGCCGTAGAGAAGACGGATCCAAGGACCGCTGGCAATATCCGGAGTGCTTGCAGCAGCAGAACACAGGTCCAGAGAACTAGTAGCTAAAGGAGTGAAGATACTCAAGGCAGAGCTACAACTGAAAGGAGAAATATAATCCACGCCCTGCAATAGGAGGAGGGGTGATTTAAAGGCAGAGAAATCAAACGCAGGAGAGACAGCTGAGAGTAAGACCTCATCACAGGGGCGGAGAAACAGAACAGTGAGAAAACCTCCAACCCTAAGTGACATCATCACAGGGGTGGAGACACAGAGCTTTGAGAACGTCTCAAAGCTCTGGTAGTGACAGTACCCCCCCTTCTACGGGTGGACTCTGGACACCCAGGACCCACCTTCCCAGGATGAGCCCTATGAAATGCCCTGATAAGGCGAGTGGCTTTAATGTCCGACATCGGAACCCACATCCTCTCCTCAGGACCATAACCCTTCCAATGAACGAGGTACTGAAGAGAACCGCGGACAATGCGAGAGTCCACAATTCTGGAAACCTCAAACTCCAGATTGCCATCAACCAAAATCGGAGGAGGAGGCAAAGAGGAGGGTACCGTGGGCTGGACATATGGTTTTAAGAGAGATCTGTGAAAAACATTATGTATCTTCCAAACCCGTGGAAGATCAAGGCGGAAGGCAACAGGATTGATGACTGACAAAATTTTATAAGGCCCAATAAACTTGGGGCCCAATTTCCAGGAGGGAACCTTCAGTTTAATATTTCTTGTAGACAACCACACCAGATCACCCACATTCAGGTCCGGACCAGGCACACGTCTCTTATCAGCCACACGCTTATACTTCTCACTCATCTTTCTGAGATTACTCTGAATCTTTTGCCAAATGGTAGACAAAGACGAGGAAAATCTCTCCTCCTCAGGTAAACCAGAAAGAGCCCCTCCCGAGAATGTCCCAAACTGCGGATGGAACCCATATGCACCAAAAAATGGTGACTTATCAGAAGATTCCTGACGACGGTTGTTCAAAGCAAACTCAGCAAGAGGGAGAAATGAACACCAATCCTCCTGGTTCTCTGCCACAAAACAGCGCAAATATGTCTCCAGATTCTGATTGAGGCGCTCAGTCTGACCATTCGACTGCGGGTGAAAAGCAGAAGAGAAGGACAGCCGAACCCCCAGGCGAGAACAGAAAGCCTTCCAGAACCTGGACACAAACTGCGTGCCTCTATCGGAAACAATCTCAGAGGGAATGCCGTGCAATTTAACAATATGATCGACAAAAGCTTGCGCCAACGTTTTAGCATTGGGTAAACCAGGGAAAGGAACGAAATGAGCCATCTTGCTAAAACGGTCCACGACCACCAGGATCACCGACTTCCCCGAGGAACGAGGAAGATCCGTGATAAAGTCCATGGACAGGTGTGTCCAAGGACGGGAAGGTATGGGTAACGGGAGAAGGGAACCTGAAGGTCGTGAACGAGGGACCTTAGCGCGAGCGCACGTCTCACAAGCCGCCACAAAACCCTCCACAGACTTACGAAGAGCCGGCCACCAAAATCTCCGAGCAATGAGATCTACCGTGGCTCTACTCCCGGGGTGACCAGCAAGAACTGTATCATGATGTTCCTTAAAGAGTTTGTGACGTAGCTCAGGAGGCACGAACAACTTCCCGGAGGGACAACGGGCAGGTGCCTCAGACTGGGCAGCCTGGACCTCGGCCTCCAAATCGGAATATAGAGCAGAAACAACTACCCCCTCCGCCAAAATGGGACCCGGGTCCTCGGAGTTTCCTCCTCCCGGAAAACAGCGAGAGAGAGCATCAGCCTTCACATTCTTGATCCCAGGGCGGAAAGTAACAACAAAATTAAATCTGGAGAAGAACAGAGACCATCTGGCCTGTCTCGGATTCATACGCCTGGCCGACTCCAGGTACGCCAGATTCTTATGGTCGGTAAAAACGGTGATAGGGTGCCTGGCCCCCTCCAACCAATGGCGCCATTCCTCGAAAGCCAACTTGATGGCCAACAACTCCCTATCTCCCACATCATAGTTTCTCTCTGCCGGGGAGAGTTTTCTAGAGAAAAAGGCACAAGGTCGCCATTTGGCAGGAGAGGGGCCCTGGGACAAAACTGCACCCACACCCACCTCGGAAGCATCCACCTCAACAATAAAAGGTAAGGAAACATCGGGATGCAGCAAGATGGGGGCAGACGCAAAACTCTCTTTAATCTTAGAAAAGGCTGCAAGCGCCTCCTCCGACCAAGAGGAAAAATCCGTCCCCTTTTTTGTCATGTCAGTAAGGGGTTTGACAATAGAGGAATAATTCAAAATGAACTTTCTGTAGTAGTTAGCAAAACCCAGAAAGCGCATCAATGCCTTCTGATTTTCAGGAAGCTCCCACTCCAGCACAGCACGGACCTTCTCCGGATCCATGCGAAAACCAGAAGCAGAGAGGAGAAAACCCAGAAATTGAATCTCTGATACCATAAAAAGACATTTCTCCAGCTTGGCATACAGTTTATTTTCCCGCAGTATCTGCAGGACCTGAAAAAGATGATCCTGATGAGTCTGAACATCAGGGGAAAAAATCAAAATATCATCAAGATACACCAATACAAATTTCCCCATTAAATGATAGAAAATACTATTAACAAAATGCTGAAAGACGGCCGGAGCATTCATCAGGCCGAAAGGCATAACGAGATTCTCGAAATGCCCGTTAGGGGTATTAAAGGCCGTTTTCCATTCATCCCCCTCTCTGACCCTGACCAGGTTGTACGCGCCTCTCAGATCCAATTTGGAAAACACCTTGGCCCCAACAATTTGGTTGAAGAGGTCCGGGATCAGAGGAAGGGGATAGGGATCGCGAATCGTGATACGGTTCAGCTCCCTAAAATCTAAGCAAGGTCTCAGAGAGCCATCTTTTTTTTTAACAAAAAAAAAACCCGCGGCAACAGGCGACTTTGAGGGACGAATATGCCCCTTCTCGAGACTCTCAGAGATATAGGTTCGCATTGCGAGTCTCTCCGGTTGTGAGAGATTGTAGAGGCGTGCCTTTGGCAGCTTGGCGCCGGGAATGAGGTTAATGGGACAGTCAAACTCCCGGTGAGGAGGTAGCTCCTGAACACCGCTCTCGGAAAACACATCCGAGAAATCAGAGAGAAATGATGGCAGAGTTTTAGTAGACACCTCATTACCAGAGGAGTGGGGACACAAACAAAAATGGAGTTTACATGCCTCTCTGAAGCGAACAAAATTCTCACTGCCCCCGGAGAACGTTTCCGGAAGTGAGACCTTTGGCTCGCAACAGACTCCATGAGCCGGAGCAGAGCCCAATGCTTGTAGCTGAGTCAGAGATTGACGGAGATCCGCTACTTCCAAAGAAAGACCCTGCATGCGGTCAACCAGGTCAGAAAGCGGATCCATGTCAACAAGGACGGTTTTGGTGGATTATAATGTCACGGCTGTTTAAGGGTAACAAGAGTATACACAGTAAAAAGAGCTACTGACCGGACCCAAACTAGGGAAGAGAAAGGGTGACCCCTGTCAGACCCTCAACACTCTCCCTATGCTGCTAAAGCACATGCCCGGATCCAAATGGTGGAACGAGGCATGCCCGCGTACCTTAGACTGATGAGCCCTGTAACCCCTACAATAGTGGAAGGGGCACGGCCTCCGATGCCCTGCACAGAATAAGGAGGGAACCGGGGCCACCTCAGATCCAGTCAGGAAATCACCAGGTACATAACAAAGTCTGCACACTTAGCTGATGGAGCTGCAGCCGTAGAGAAGACGGATCCAAGGACCGCTGGCAATATCCGGAGTGCTTGCAGCAGCAGAACACAGGTCCAGAGAACTAGTAGCTAAAGGAGTGAAGATACTCAAGGCAGAGCTACAACTGAAAGGAGAAATATAATCCACGCCCTGCAATAGGAGGAGGGGTGATTTAAAGGCAGAGAAATCAAACGCAGGAGAGACAGCTGAGAGTAAGACCTCATCACAGGGGCGGAGAAACAGAACAGTGAGAAAACCTCCAACCCTAAGTGACATCATCACAGGGGTGGAGACACAGAGCTTTGAGAACGTCTCAAAGCTCTGGTAGTGACACCTTCACAGTGACAGACCAAACTATTATACACCAAACTGAATTGATTTTAGGAACCGGGAGATGGAAAAAGCAGCTTGGTCGGTCCTCTTACTCCCAAGTTGGGGCACTGCGCGTGCACAGAGCAATGTGATGTGACACCCTATATGAGTGGTGTCTTAACTAGTACTTTTCCTATCAGTTTAATCCCTGTTACGTCCCCTATCCGGGGACGTGTGTCGAATTGATTAATCATTGGCGAATAAACGACATCCTGAAATAATTTTGTTCTGAGCTCTGTACTTGCTTTGTATTGGAATTGATGGGGATTTTTCAAATTGTCTGCATTATTTCCAATAAACTATTAGTAGACTTTATTATGATTTTTTTTATTTATTTTTTATGTATTAAAAACCCATACAACTTGAAAAAAAAATAATAATAATTTTCTATGAAAAATTATCCAGCCGATCGCTTTTAGTCTGATCATAATGAAGCAACGGCCTTATCTGGGGTGTGGCAACATTGCCAACACACTCATAGAGGTGATGATCGCTTCATTGTGATACGCAAGCCCCTTCACCACAACAAGGTACCGATCACGAAGGGGAAGTGACACATGTATGTGCCTATTTTTTGTTTTGTTTTTTGCAGCCACAGTGCAGCACTAGAGGCCAGAAAAATTAGGCATGTACACATGCCTGAAAAATTTGGTATTGTTGCAGCGTTAAAAAATGGATGTCTAAAACATTGCGACTTGAACCCTAGTTGGTGGCGGAGAATTCACGAAAGTCATCCGGTATGCAGACATTAAATACAGCAGCGTGGGGACCATTTTGAGGCCAAGGCATGTCATCAGGCCTTTTGTTAGTCAAACGTATCCCCCACTATCAGTCCCTTCGGGATCCATGCCTCATTCATCTTAATGAAGGTGAGGTAATCAACACTTTTTTGACCGAGGCGACTTCTTTTGTCAGTGACAATGCCTCCTGCTGCACTGAAGGTCCTTTCTGACAGGACACTTGAAGCAGGGCAGGCCAGAAGTTCTATCGCAAACTGGGATAGTTCAGGCCACAGGTCAAGCCTGCACACCCAGTAGTCAAGGGGTTCATCGCGCCTCAGAGTGTTGATATCTGCAGTTAAGGCGAGGTAGTCTGCTACCTGTCGGTCGAGTCGTTCTCTAAGGCTGGATCCTGAAGGGCTGTGGCAATGTGTAGGACTGAAAAAGCTCTGCATGTCCTCCATCAACAACACATCTGTAAAGCGTCCTGTCCTTGCCGCCTCACCTCTTCCCCTGTTAGATTCCCGTTGTGCTGTGACATCCCCCTTATAAGCTGTGTAAAGCATATTTTTTAGTTTTGTTTTGAACTGCTGCATCCTTTCTGACTTTTGGTAATTTGGTAACATTTCCGCCACTTTCTGCTTATACCGGGGGTCTAGTAGCGTGGCCACCCAGTACAGGTCGTTCGCCTTCATCCTTTTTATACGAGGGTCCCTCAACAGACATTACAGCATGAAAGACCCCATTTGCACAAGGTTGGATGCCGAGCTACTCATTTCCCGTTCCTCGTCCTCACTGATGTCATTGACGGTCTTTTCTTCCCCCAGCCACATACAACACCACGGGTCCCAGATAGGTGACAACAACGAGCACCCTGGGATGCCTGCTGTGGTTGGTCTTCCTCCTCCTCAAAGCTACATTCCTCCTCTGACTCCTCTACCTCATACTCCTCTTCCAGGTCGTTGCCGCAGCGATGATGACAAGGCTGTTTCTGGTGGTGATGGTGACCACAACTCTTCCTCTTCACGCTCATCTACAGCCTGATCCAGCACTCTTCGCACAGCACGCTCCAGGAGGAAAACAAATGGGATGAGGTCGCTGATGGTGCCTTCGGTGCGACTGACTAGGTTTGTCACCTCCTCAAAAGGACGCATGAGCCTACAGGCATTGCGCATGAGCGTCCAGTAACGTGGCAAAAAAATTCCCAGCTCCGCACCCCCGGTCATACAAATACTCGTTGACGGCTTTTTCTTGTTGGAGCAGGCGGTCGAACATTAGGAGTGTTGAATTCCAATGTGTCGGGCTGTCGCAAATCAAGCGCCTCACTGGCATGTTGTTTCAGCGCTGAATGTCTGAAAAGTGCGCCACGGCTGTGTAGGAACGCCTGAAATGGCCACACACCTTCCTGGCCTGCTTGAGGACGTCCTGTAAGCCTGGGTACTTAGACACAAAGCGTTGTACGATGAGATTCAACACATGTGCCATGCACGGCACATGTGACAACTTGTCCAAATTCAATGCCGCCAACAAATTGCTTCCATTGTCACACACCACTTTGCCGATCTCCAGTTGGTGCAGGGTCGGCCACTGATCCACCTGTGCTTTCAGGGCGGACAGGAGTGCTGGTCCGGTGTGGCTCTCTGCTTTCAGGCAAGTCAACCCCAAGACAGCGTGACATTGTCGTATCCGGGATGTGGAATAGCCCCTGGGGAGCTGGGGGGATTCAGTTGAAGTGCAGACAGACGCTGCAGCAGAAGAGGACTCAGCCGAGGAGGTTATGGAAGAGGATGGAGTAGGAGGAGTAGAGGAGGTGGCAGTAGGCCTGCCTGCAAGTCGTGTCGGTGTCACCAACTCCGCTGCAGAGCCACGCATTCCATGCTTGGCAGCCGTCAGCAGGTTGACCCAATGCGCAGTGTAGGTGATATACCTGCCCTGACCGTGCTTTGCAGACCAGGTATCAGTGGTCAGGTGGACCCTTGCCTCAACACTGTATGCCAGAGATTCCATTACTTCATTTTCAATCACTGAGTAGAGGTTTGGGATTGCCTTTTTGGAAAAAAAAAAAAAATGTCCGGGTACCTTCCACTGTGGTGTCCCAATAGCAGCAAATTTTTTGAAGGCCTCAGCCTCCACCAGCTGGTATGGTAAAAGCTGGCGGGCTAAGAGTTCCGTCAAGCCAGCTGTCAGACGCCGGGCAAGGGGGGGACTCTGTGACATTGGCTGTGACACCTGACTGTGGGCAGATGAGATGGAACTGCTGAAGGTGAGAGGCGGAGTGGCGGGTGGTTGAGAGGGGGCAAGGAGGACAGCAGTGGTTGACGTGGCTGAAGATGCTGGACCAGGAGGAGGATGGTGGCTTTGAGCTTGTGTGCTGCTTCTACTCGTCATCATGTGTTGATCCCATAGGCGTTTGTGATGTGCGATCATGTGCCTTCGCAAAGCAGTTGTACCGAGGTGGGTGTTGGATTTCCCACGACTCAGTTTCTTTTGGCACAGGTTGCAAATGGCATCGCTGTTGTCAGAGGCAGACACACAAAAAAATGTCACACTGCTGAGCTTTGCAATGATGGCATTCTGGTGGTGGCAACAGCATGCGTTGATTGGCGTGCTGTCTGGCTGACCCCGGGTGCCGATACATGCTGTCTGACTGTGCCACTAGCTCCTTGCGATGACCTCCCCCTGCTTCCAACTCGTCTCCTCCTTCTCTCTGTCTCCCCTTCTGAACTTTCCCCCTTTTCTTCTTCTCTTCAAGCAGGCACCCACGTGGCATCCACGGACAAATCGTCATCATCAACCACTTCACTTGTATCTGACACCTCAGCAAAGGAGCAGCAGCGGGTACAACATCATCATCATCACACTGTACGTCCATGTGTGTAATGCTGCCTGACTGAGACATATCCCTGTTATCTACATCCTCTGGCAATAATGGTTGTGCATCACTAATTTCATCCAACTGATGTGTAAATAACTCCTCTGAGGGATCAAGTGAAGCGGCCGTGGTGGCTGTGGTGGTAGTGGTGGTGGCGGGCGGGAGAGTGGTAACTTGAGAGCAGGTGACCAAAGCTGAGCTGGAGGAGGATGGTGCGTCAAGGTTCTTAGCGAAAGCTGTTGAAGATTGGGTGTCCTGTGTAAGCCAGTCAACTATTTTCTCCGATTTTTTGGGTTCAGGGTACGTGGCCTCTGAACACTGGGCATTATTCCAGGGCCAGTGGAAATCACAGCACCATGACCACGACGGCCCCTGTGGGGTGGCCTGCCTCTGCCTGTCATTTTTTTTAGATAAGTGGTACTATGCGTGCAAGGTACTATGCCACCCTATATAAGTGGTGGGCAGTGGGCACAGTACAGTCTATGTGGGCCTGACACACACGGGCTTGCAATGGTGATTATATCACAGAAAAATTATAAATACATTTTTTTTATCTGCAAGGTATTTGAGTGAATGACACCCTGTAACGGTATGAGTGGAGGCCTAGCCACTAGCCAGTGGCCACAATACAGTCTGTGTGGGCCTGACACACACGGGCTTGCAAATGTGATTATATCGCAGAAAATTTTTCAATTGAATTTTTTTTATCTGCGAGGTATTTTCTGTCACACCCTGTATAAATGGTGTGCACACAGTTCTGTCTGTGACTGAGCCTGCAGCCTCTCACACACGGGCAGCCAGGCAACTGCAATAAATTATGTATATATATATATATATATATATATACACACACATACATACATACATACAGGTCCTTCTAAAAAAATTAGCATATTGTGATAAAGTTCATTATTTTCTGTAATGTACTGATAAACATTAGACTTTCATATATTTTAGATTCATTACACACAACTGAAGTAGTTCAAGCCTTTTATTGTTTTAATATTGATGATTTTGGCATACAGCTCATGAAAACCCAAAATTCCTATCTAAAACAATTAGCATATCATGAAAAGGTTCTCTAAACGAGCTATTAACCTAATCATCTGAATCAACTAATTAACTCTAAACACCTGCAAAAGATTCCTGAGGCTTTTAAAACTCCCAGCCTGGTTCATTACTCAACACCGCAATCATGGGTAAGACTGCCGACCTGACTGCTGTCCAGAAGGCCATCATTGACACCCTCAAGTAAGAGGGTAAGACACAAAGAAATTTCTGAACGAATAGGCTGTTCCCAGAGTGCTGTATCAAGGCACCTCAGTGGGAAGTCTGTGGGAAGGAAAAAGTGTGGCAGAAAACGCTGCACAACGAGAAGAGGTGACCGGACCCTGAGGAAGATTGTGGAGAAGGACCGATTCCAGACCTTGGGGGACCTGCGGAAGCAGTGGACTGAGTCTGGAGTAGAAACATCCAGAGCCACTGTGTACAGGCGTGTGCAGGAAATGGGCTACAGGTGCCGCATTCCCCAGGTCAAGCCACTTTTGAACCAGAAACAGCGGCAGAAGCGCCTGACCTGGGCTACAGAGAAGCAGCACTGGACTGTTGCTCAGTGGTCCAAAGTACTTTTTTCGGATGAAAGCAAATTTTGCATGTCATTCGGAAATCAAGGTGCCAGAGTCTGGAGGAAGACTGGGGAGAGGGAAATGCCAAAATGCCTGAAGTCCAGTGTCAAGTACCCACAGTCAGTGATGGTCTGGGGTGCCATGTCAGCTGCTGGTGTTGGTCCTCTGTGTTTTATCAAGGGCAGGGTCAATGCAGCTAGCTATCGGGAGATTTTGGAGCACTTCATGCTTCCATCTGCTGAAAAGCTTTATGGAGATGAAGATTTCATTTTTCAGCATGACCTGGCACCTGCTCACAGTGCCAACACCACTGGTAAATGGTTTACTGACCATGGCATTACTGTGCTCAATTGGCCTGCCAACTCTCCTGACCTGAACCCCATAAAGAATCTGTGGGATATTGGGAAGAGAAAGTTGAGAGACACAAGACCCAACACTCTGGATGAGCTTAAGGCCGCTATCGAAGCATCCTGGGCCTCCATAACACCTCAGCAGTGCCACAGGCTGATTGCCTCCATGCCACGCCGCCAGGGCCGCCATCAGGGGGGTACAGCCAATACCCCAGTAAGGGGCCCGGACCCTGGGGGGGGCCCAGCCAGTTCAAAAAAAAATTAAAAAAATCCCCCCCCCCCCCTCCCATTTGTCAGTGACTTGAGTTGAACTTTATTGCATCGCTAGAGGGGGGCAATTGATTATTCCTTTAGTGATGTCTGGTTCATGAACGAATCGTTTCAGTTCACTGAACCGGAGGAGTCGATTCCTCAGACTGAGCCGATCCGAGTGAAACAGCTCAGTCTGACCCAGCACACAATAGCAGAGCTGCTGGCAGCAGGGAGGGGAGGGGCTCGGGAGAAGTGTAATCTGATCCTAGAGTGGAAGCTGCTTCTGCCAGCTCCTCCCCTCCCCGCCCACCAACCAATCAGAGCTGAGGCAAGGCAAGCACTAGCAGCTCTGAGTCTGAGTTACTGACACAAGTACAGGGAGTCTAAGAAAGAATCGAATGAGTCTCAGGTTAAAAGAATCTAAAGATCCGACTTAGTGACTCATTCGATTCTTTGAGTTAAAAGAACCGTGAGTCACTAGAACACTGAGGCTGTTCACCCTGTCGGATCCGTCCTGCCGTTATTTCACCGGACCGCCGCTCCGTCACCATTGACTATAATGGGGACGGGGGCAGAGCTCCGGTGCAGCACGGCAGTGCATGGCGAAAGGCCGCTGGACTAAAAGTACTGCATGTCCAACTTTTTAGTCCGGCGGCCTCTCACCGCGAACTGCCATACTGCTCCGAAGCTCCACCCCCGTCCCCATTATAGTCAAAGGGGACGGAGCGGCGGCAGGACGGATCCGACAGGGTGACAATCTCTCTTCAGGTTTATTAGAAAATCGTGCACAAATTGCACACTAGTTATTTTCCTGAGTGATGTCTGTGTGGACTGTGGGGACTATTTTATTATCAGCCAGTGTTACTGTTATCACCTTAGCACATACAGTTTTCCCTGTGCATTCACTTGGTTGTCCTGCTGTCAGACTGCTGTCACTGTGGGTAACAATGCATTGCATGCACAACAGACAACAATGCCCACCACACAGCTCCTGAGTGACTGAGTCCTCCTGTCCGCTTCCCTTCATTCCTGACTCACTCAGTCAGAGCTCAGACAATGTACCAAGAGCCGACTCAGCGAGTCAGCAAGTGAATCGAAGCATCCGCGCATGCGCACCACCTAAGCTTTTCAGTCAGTGACTCAGCAAATGAACCGAAGATCCGATTCATGAATCAGTTCATTTGAATGAGCTGATTCAAATGAACCGATTGATCTGAAAGATCCGAACTTCCTATCTCTATTCCTTTTCCGACCCCCCCCCCTTCCCCCCCACCCCCCGCGCTCCGCTGATTCCCGTATTATACCTGGTATACCGGCTCCGGCTGCATTCCCCTTTAAAAGGCTCTTATCCGCTGCGCAGAGGAATGTAGCTGCGCAGCGGCTGGTGACGTCAGATGCTGTCGCTGTCCGCTGCCTGCTGCCGCCTCATGCCGTGAAGCCGCCTTCAGATTAGCGCGCCGCAGCCTGCCTGCCTGCCTGCTGCAAGCAGCGTTTTGGTGTCTGCCTCCATAGCAGAATGGAGGCGGAACGGAGCCAAACGGATGCATTCTGAACGGATCCTTATCCATTCTGAATGCATTGGGGCAAAACTGGTCTGTTTGGGGCCGCTTGTGAGATCCCTGAAACAGATCTCACAGGCGGACCCAAAAACGGCAGTGTGACAGTAGCCTGTGCCGCATACTGAGCTGAGCTATTTCAAAGGCTCCAAATTATTTCTTTTCATATTGATCCTTATGTTGTCTACTTGGCTAGGCAGCTCTATGTTGTGTGGTCTTTGCTCGGGGGTAAAATGCAAAGCTGTTTTCTGGATTATCCCACAGGGCCAGGATCCTCAATCACTTATTGTTATTAACCTCTCCCTTGCCAGCCCACCCAGCCCTATTTAGCTTTGTGTTCTGCTTTGAAAAAAATGTTTAGGCCATGAAGGGGTCAATTAAGTGTTGGAGGGGGTGGGGGGGGGTGTTATTGTGCATATTGTGTTTGGGATCCATTTAACAAGTTTGACCAGTTGGGTTTGAGAGTGGTTGAGTGTCATCCACAGATCCCCCATAAAAGTGTCATCCACAGATCTCCCATAAGTGTTCGTCATCCACAGATCCCCCATAACAGTGTTCGTCATCCACAGATCCCCCATAACAGTGTTCGTCATCCACAGATCCCCCATAACAGTCTTCGTCATCCACAGATCCCCCATAACAGTGTTCATCATCCACAGATCCCCCATAACAGTGTGTCATCCACAGATCCCCCATAACAGTGTGTCATCCACAGATCCCCCATAACAGTGTGTCATCCACAGATCCCCCATAACAGTGTGTCATCCACAGATCCCCCATAACAGTGTGTCATCCACAGATTCCCCCCATAACAGTGTGTCATCCACAGATTCCCCCCATAACAGTGCGTCATCCACAGATCCCCCATAACAGTGTGTCATCCACAGATTCCCCCCATAACAGTGTGTCATCCACAGATCCCCCATAACAGTGTGTCATCCACAGATCCCCCATAACAGTGTGTCATCCACAGATCCCCCATAACAGTGTGTCATCCACAGATCCCCCATAACAGTGTGTCATCCACAGATCCCCCATAACAGTGTGTCATCCACAGATCCCCCCATAACAGTGTGTCATCCACAGATCCCCCCCATAACAGTGTGTCATCCACAGATCCCCCCATAACAGTGTGTCATCCACAGATCCCCCATAACAGTGTGTCATCCACAGATTCCCCCCATAACAGTGTGTCATCCACAGATCCCCCATAACAGTGTGTCATCCACAGATCCCCCATAACAGTGTGTCATCCACAGATCCCCCATAACAGTGTGTCATCCACAGATCCCCCATAACAGTGTGTCATCCACAGATCCCCCCATAACAGTGTGTCATCCACAGATCCCCCCCATAACAGTGTGTCATCCACAGATCCCCCCATAACAGTGTGTCATCCACAGATCCCCCCATAACAGTGTGTCATCCACAGATCCCCCCATAACAGTGTGTCATCCACAGATCCCCCCATAACACTGTAAACAGTAAACCTTGTGCTTTTATGGTGTTTTTTCTTAAATGTGCCAGGGGAAGATTGCTAGGGCAGATTAGAACAGGTAGTGTAGTTAGTGGAGGGTCCTGCTTAAAAGAGTCTACCTTGTCGTGGTAGCAGGCTTCATATTATTTGGTCAAAAAATAATTCCTTACTGAAATCGCTGATTATCATTTTTTACTGTCTTTGTAGTTGTAAAAAAATAATGAAATTGGGGGTAGGTCCTTGGGGGTGAAGGGGAGGTGGAGTCAGGATGTATTCTAAAGGGGCGGGGTAGGAGGGGGGCCCAGGCCTTGAGCTGTGTAAGGGGCCCCAAAATTTCTGATGGCAGCCCTGCACGCCGCATTGAAGCAGTCATTTCTGCAAAAGGATTCCCGACCAAGTATTGAGGGCATAACTGAACATAATTATTTGAAGGTTGACTTTTTTTGTATTAAAAACACTTTTCTTTTATTGGTCGGATGAAATATGCTAATTTTTTTAGATAGGAATTTTGGGTTTTCATGAGCTGTATGCCAAAATCATCAATATTAAAACAATAAAAGGCTTGAACTACTTCAGTTGTGTGTAATGAATCTAAAATATATGAAAGTCTATGTTTATCAGTACATTACAGAAAATAATGAACTTAATGAACTTTATCACAATATGCTAATTTTTTTTGAAGGACCTGTATATATATATATATATATATATATATAAAAAAAAAAAGCAGACTGATGTACCAGCCCTGAAAAGGGCTTTTTGGGGTGCTGTCAGGAAGCTGTCCTTACAGCAGATGAGTCTGTGGACACAGAACACTGCCCTAGCTAATGCTTTCCCTATTGAATCAGCAGCAGCAGCATTGTCCCTCCTCTCACTGAGAATGCAGCTTCAGAATGAATCTAAAATGGATGCTGTCCAGGAGGTGGGAGCGTCTGGGAGGGAGGGTCTGCTGCTGATTGGCTGGAATGTGTCTGCTGACTGTGAGGTACAGGGTAAAAGTTTACTCAATGATGATGTATAGGGGGGCGGACCGAACATCGCATATGTTCGCCCGCCGTGGCGAACAAGCTATGTTCGCCGGGCATCACAACAAGCCCTAAAAGTGATTGTGCACATGTTCTGTATATGGATGAAAGTTAGACCCTCAGAATCAATGCCTCTGGTGGCCCAAGGAGTCCAAGTCCGACAATGAATACAAGATGTCTCCACATGTTGGGCAACAGTTGAACAAAAGTGGGTTTCACTTTAAACCATGTGCAAAGTAGACAGAACACACTTGGTCTAGTCTGTATATTACATTAACAAATCTCTAGCAAGGGTGTACAATAAATGTACAATACGGAGACAATTTTCTATTGTGATTTGTACATAAAATTACTGTTTTACTATGAAAATTATTCTTTGTTTCCATAAGCGAAACTGCTCCCAGCAAAGGAATTCTGCTGGAATAAACCGCCATTGACGACCTCCCCTCCTATTCACTCTGACAGATGCTCATTGTGTTTATTAGCTGTGACTACAAGAGCTGGATATAGCCAACAGGGAATAATTAAGGGATTGTCTTCTCCATTTCGGCTGAGACAGTTTTGTTCTTTGTCAGATCAAATAATACTTTGTGTTATAAAGTTATGTTAATAAACATTCACAATTGTCAACATGATAAATATTCAATTTCTATTCAAGCTTCCGCTCTCGATGCTTTTATTACAATATTCATAAACTGTATTATACCGAATCAAATAGAGAAAGGCATCACCCAACTCGCATTCAGCTATGCTGTAAAAAATGGATGAAATAAAAAGGAATGTAGACCGCATAAACTTGTCAGCCAGTTCACCCTTTTCACTTTCCTACAGATGACAACTGAAGCACCGGATGACATTACTTGATATCCATCACATCAGTCTTCCCATCTACAGTCCCTTTAACTTACCAAAAATGATGGATGGAAATACGAATATGTCGCTCCATTGACATGGCAAAAATAGACAGGTTTTTGTGTCAATTTTTACATTGAGGTCACTGAGACAATGCATCAAAATATGAACACTTTTTTTTTCTTACAGATTAAACAAAAGATGCAGCATGTGTCAACCAAAGAGAAGAAGACAGGTGACATTCTAGATATCACAGTGTCAAGAAATGCACTCAAAACAATAGGAGCTGCTATCAGATCTGTAGCATTAAAATTTTTGGTTCTAAACCAAATTGGTTGCTTAACCCCTTAAGGACCGGGCTCATTTTCACCTTAAGGACCAGGCCATTTTTTGCAAATCTGACCAGTGTCACTTTAAGTGCTGATAACTTTAAAACGCTTTGACTTATCCAGGCCATTCTGAGATTGTTTTTTCGTCACATATTGTACTTCATGACACTGGTAAAATAAAGTAAAAAAAAATAATTTTTTTGCATAATAAAATACCTAATTTACCAAAAATTTTGAAAAATTAGCAAATTTCAAAGTTTCAGTTTCTCTACTTCTGTAATACATAGTAATACCCCCAAAAATTGTGATGACTTAACATTCCCCATATGTCTACTTCATGTTTGAATTATTTTGGGAATGATATTTTATTTTTTGGGGATGTTACAAGGCTTAGATTCGTTTAGAAGCAAATCTTGAAATTTTTCAGAAATTTACAAAAACCCAATTTTTAGGGACCACTACAGCTCTGAAGTCACTTTGCGAGGCTTACATAATAGAAACCGCCCAAAAATGACCCCATTCTATAAACTACACCCCTCAAGGTATTCAAAACTGATTTTACAAACTCCGTTAACCCTTTAGGTGTTGCACAAGAGTTATTGGCAAATTGGGATGAAATTTGAGAATTTCATTTTTTTGCCTAATTTTCCATTTTAACCCATTTTTTCCACTAACAAAGCAAGGGTTAACAGCCAAACAAGACTGTATCTTTATTGCCCTGACTCTGCTGTTTACAGAAACACCCCAAATGTGGCCGTAAACTACTGTACGGCCACACAGCGGGGCGTAGAGTGAAAGGTGCGCCGTATGGTTTTTGGAAGCCAGATTTTGCTGGACAGTTTTTTTGACACCATGTCCCATTTGAAGCCCCCCTGATGCACCCCTAGAGTAGAAACTCCAAAAAAGTGACCCCATCTAAGAAACTACACCCCTCAAGGTATTCAAAACTGATTTTACAAACTTTGTCAACCCTTTAGGTGTTGCACAAGATTTAATGGAAAATAGAGATACAATTTCAAAATTTCACTTTTTTGGCAGATTTTCCATTTTAATATTTTTTTTCCAGTTACAAAGCAAGGGTTAACAGCCAAACAAAACTCATTATTTATGGCCCTGATTCTGTAGTTTACAGAAACACCCCATATGTGGTCGTAAATTGCTGTACGGGCACACAGTAGGGCGCAGAAGGAAAGGAATGCCATACGGTTTTTGGAAGGCAGATTTTGCTGGACAGTTTTTTTGACACCATGTCCCATTTGAAGCCCCCCTGATGCACCCCTAGAGTAGAAACTCCAAAAAAGTGACCCCATCTAAGAAACTACACCCCTCAAGGTATTCAAAACTGATTTTACAAACTTTGTCAACCCTTTAGGTGTTGCACAAGATTTAATGGAAAATAGAGATACAATTTCAAAATTTCACTTTTTTGGCAGATTTTCCATTTTAATATTTTTTTTCCAGTTACAAAGCAAGGGTTAACAGCCAAACAAAACTCATTATTTATGGCCCTGATTCTGTAGTTTACAGAAACACCCCATATGTGGTCGTAAATTGCTGTACGGGCACACAGTAGGGTGCAGAAGGAAAGGAATGCCATACGGTTTTTGGAAGGCAGATTTTGCTGGACAGTTTTTTTGACACCATGTCCCATTTGAAGCCCCCCTGATGCACCCCTAGAGTAGAAACTCCAAAAAAGTGACCCCATTTTAGAAAGTACGGAATAGGGTGGCAGTATTGTTGGTACTAGTTTAGGGTACATATGATTTTTGGTTGCTCTATATTACACTTTTTGTGCGGCAAGGTAACAAGAAATAGCTTTTTTGGCACGTGTTTTTTTTTTGTTATTTACAACATTCATCTGACAGGTTAGATCATGTGGTAATTTTATAGAGCAGGTTGTCACGGACGCGGCGATACCTAATATGTATACAATTTTTTTTATTTATGTAAGTTTTATACAATAACTTCATTTTTAAAACCAAAAAATTGTTTAGTGTCTCCATAGTCTAAGAGCCATAGTTTTTACAGTTTTTGGGCGATTATCTTGAGTAGGGTCTAATTTTTTGTGGGATGAGATGACGGTTTGATTGGCACTATTTTGGGGTGCATATGACTTTTTGATCGCTTGCTATTACACTTTTTGTGACGTAAGATGGCAAAAAATTGCTTTTTTTACACTTTTTTTTTCTTTTTTTTTTACGGTGCTCACCTGAGGGGTTAGGTCATGTGATAATTTTATAGAGCCGGTCGATACGGACGCGGCGATACCTAATATGTATACTTTATTTTTATTTATAAAAGTTTTACACAATTATTTTATTTTTGAAACAAAAAAAATCATGTTTTAGTGTTTCCATAGTCTAAGAGCCATAGTTTTTTCAGTTTTTGGGCGATTATCTTGAGTAGGGTCTCATTTTTTGCGGGATGAGATGACGGTTTTATTGGTACTATTTTGGCGTACATGCGACTTTTTTGATCACTTTTATTACCTTTTTGGGGAAGTAAGGTGGGCAAAATTTCAATTTTCTCATAGTTTTTATTTTTTTATTTTTATGGCGTTCACCGTGCGGGGAAAGTAACATGACCGTTTTATAGATCAGGTCGTTACGGACGCGGCGATACCTAATATGTGTAGTGTATTTATTTTATTTTTTTTTTATTCAGTGATAAATGTTTTTTTATTTTATCTTAACTTTTTTCACTTTTTTTTAAAAAAATTGGACCCAGACCCACTTGGTTCTTGAAGATCCAGTGGGTCTGATGTCTGTAAAATACAGTACAGAAACTATATAGGTTTCTGCACTGTATTTTACTTACACTGAACAGATCTATGCTTTCAGCACAGATCTGTTCAGCACCATGGACAGCAGGACGCCTGAGCAGGCGTCCTGTTGCCATGGGAACCTTCCCCGTCTGTCACAACTTCGCAGACGGGGAAGGGTGAGGACGGGGCTTCGGGGGGCTCTCTGGGGGCTCTCTCCCTCTCCCATCGGGGGGCTGCAAAGGCACAGCAGCCCCCCGATCGGAGAGGGAGGGAGCTCCTTGCGCTGTTAACCTTTTCCATACAGCGGTCCGTACGGACCGCTGCATGGAAAGGGTTAAACGGCTGACATCGCATCACCGATGTCAGCCGTTTATACCAGGGTGCCAGCAATGTGCTGGCACCCTGGTATAACCCACTAGACGCCAACGATTATGCAATGGGAGGCGGGCGGGGGATCGCGATCCCGCCTGCCGCACCGCCCGCCTCCCGCAACGCCCCCACTGCCTGCGACACCCCCCCTGCACCACCCGCCGCCATCAAATCATGCAGGAGTGCAGGGGGGGGTGCGCAATATTGATTTTAGGCACTCTGAAGTTTCTGATCCCCGCGGTCAGGGACCGCGGGGATCAGAAACTGCAAAAAGCGCAGCAAACCGCAGGTCTGAATTGACCTGCGGTTTGCTGCGATCGCCGACACGGGGGGGTCAAATGACCCCCCCCCTGCATTGTTACGGGATGCCGGCTGAATGATTTCAGCCGGCGTCCCGTTCCGATTAACCCCCGCGGCGCCGGAATGCAGATTTTAAGTCAGGACGTACCGGTACGTCCTCGGTCCTTAAGGGGTTAATAGGGATGAGCGAACTTGTGTATTGAAGTTCGGCGTACAAGGTTCGGGTGATCTAAGAATTCCGTTATGGATTCCACTACAACGGACCATAACTTGTTCTGAACAAGCCTAGAAAAAAATTCTCCTTTTAATTTAGGAGCAGCAGTACAGTGTGGATGTAGAAAGGGTAGGGTAATAGTAGCATTTGACCACAATAGTAGCAGCAGTAGGATCAAAGCATGGAACAGACAAATCAGTAGATTTATGTGCGACGGTTTAGGGGTAGTAGTAGTAGTGATGGCTGTGTAGCAGTAATGGTAGAGGAAGCAGGGGGTAAGGAAAGTCACAGTAGGGGGGTTAGCAGCTTGGAGTAGCAGCTGCAGTGGCGGCAGTAGCCATACCATATGGAACATGATGATAGGCAGGCAGGCAGACAGTGGCAGTAGCATGGTGGCAGCAACAGCGGCAGCCATACGGTACAGAACATGATGATAGGCAGGCAGACGTAGCAGTTATGTGATGACAGTAGAAGTAGCAGCTATACAGTATGGAACATGATGGTAGGCAGGCAGACAGTTGCATGATGGGGCACCATCAGCAAAGGCAAATCTATTTATCTTTGTGTGAAAATTCTTGCAAATCCATGCCTCGTTTATTTTGACAAAAGCAATATTTTGTACACTGGTGGAGGACAACTTTGTCTGGGTGTCACAATGACACCTGACTCGCTGAAAACCTTCTCTGAGACGACACTGAAGTCTGGGCAAGACAGTAGAGAAAGAGCATACTGGGCCGGTTACGGCTACTGTTCCAATCTGCCTGCCCAGAAATCCAGCATGCCCGAACAGCCTACAGCAGGGCATTGTGGGAGTTGTAGTTTTACAACAGCTGGAGGGCCGCAGTTTGAGGATGCCTGGTCTAAAAGTATGGTTATCCACTGCACATTGGTATTGACAATTTACTTTGGTAATAATACAGTTTTTGCAACAAAATCTGTTTGAACTACTCGGTCTGATGCAGTAATGCTTTCACTAACACGGGTAAAACAATGCAATGTTTGCGGTAAAATGCCTTTAAACTAATGCATTTAATAACACCAGTATAATAATGGCGTTATTTCCGTAAAATGCTTTTGCTATAACTGAACCTTATCTTGCAGTGTAATGCAACCCGTTTAATAAAACAGGTATAATATTGGCGTTATTGTTGTAAGATGCTTTCGCTATAACTGAACATACTGTAATCTTGCAGTAATATTAAACACACAACTGGGTGACCCAGTCCCTCACTCCCTAAAGCTTTCCCTGATGAAATGCCTTAAAATGTACAGCTACAATTGACAGCCAGTTCGGAATGGGTGGCCCATGATAGAAATGCCTATTCTTGTCCGCAATCGTGGACCAGAACAGGACATGTTCTATCTTTTTTGAGGGGCCACGGAACAGAACTATGGATGCAGTGCACACAGCGTGCTGTCAATATCTTTTGCGGCCCCAGAATTGCGGAACGGATGCAGACCCATTCAGGCGGTCGTGTGAATGAGCCCTAACTGATGGAAATAACTGACCAAATAATGAAGTGTGCCCAGAGAACCCCTTTTAGTGAAAGGATTATTCACTGGAAGCCATTTCAGCCTGGAAGTAATGATTTCAACAACCCCTAAGCCGCCACAAATCACAATTGGAAATTGCTTGCTGATAGTTTTACGCTGCCTGTTAATCAGCAATGTATGATGTACAGTACACGGTTAAACCAGATGAAAGAAAATACAATTAAAATCTTGAGGCTGTGAAATGAGAAGGTGAAATCAATTCATTTCTGTGGTATAATAACTTCTTTGTGGGAATGGTACTGGTTCACACGGCTGATGAGTGCAGAACCTGTGACTTGTGCATGAGCCCGGCTGCGTGCCAGGTTGATAGAGGGCACTATTACTTAGACGGGAGATAAATGAATAGAGCGGATTACATTCAGACTGAAATTGCAGACAGTCATAATTAATTTAGCTCTACGTTTTCAGTTGTATTCCATGACCGTGGAGGAGATGAAGGAAAACTGGCTTAGTTGCCCCTAGCAACCAATCAGATTCTACCTTTCATTTTCCAAGGGAGCTCAGATGGAATCTGATTGGTTGCTAGGGGCAACTAAGCCAGTTCTCCTTTCCACCAGTTTTGATAAATGTCTCCCAGTGAGTCTCTTCCAATGAGGTCAACACATAGGGGCAGATTTTATAGAATTGTTTTTAGTTTCGACCAGTCAGGCACAAAATGCACCAGTTTTATCACAGTGGATCACGTCGTGAGGAGAATTTAGTGCATTGCGATAGATATTGTAGATACTTTGTTCTCCCTCTTGGTCAGCTTACTTTATAGGACTGTTTTGTGGCAATTTTGTAAAAAAAAAAAACATTTCCCGAACTCGGGTTAGGTTCTAAGGTACCACTTGGAATTAAACCCTAGTTCGGGAAATGTTTTTTTTACAGTACAAATTAATTTATGAAGTTATTGCACGAAGTCTCGCGAGACTTCGCAAAGCAATAACTTCAGCTCATCGGAGCCAATACATTCTAATACTCTACAGAGCTCCTGCAGTATTTTAACAAAGTTTTATGCGAATGGACTTCGGATGTTTCCTCTGAAGTCTATTCGCTCATCTCTAGTCATTTGACAGCATTTTAGCAAGGAAAAACATCATGAATACATTTTTTGCAAGAGACACCTGAAAAAAAGACACAAAAAACATCAAAAAATAAAGGTGCCCAAAAAAAAAACATGCCCAAAATGCAACTTCATGTGTGAAAGGACTTACCATTGACTGAAATGGACGCTGTAATCATCTGTCTGCACTGAGCTCCCCCTAGTGGTGGCTGCATGAAAATGCAATGTTTTCACATCTCAAGTTGTTCAATGCTCAGACCCCTTCCCTCCAGGCCCTCACGTGGTCTACTTCCATTGAAAGTCTCTTGCTGTATACAGTACCACTGAGACCATAGACTGGCTGCCGCAACATTTCCTAAATCAATTTTGTAAGGACAAGTTCAATTCTGAAGTCATTTTGAGGAGCTCACATAATAGAAACCACCCATAAATCCCTATGGTTATTTGACAACGGAAGTCCGTTTCTAGTTCAGGGGTAGAAGTGATCTTTTACTCGTGGTTTGCAGCGGCGTTTGTACCGCAGCCCCTGAAGAAGCGAATAGCGAAAACCGGGTCGGGCATTTCTATGTGCATGCTTGTAACTGAAAAATTGTAAGTACAATAAACCTCTTACCTTTAAAGATACCGAGGGTATTGCACCATCTGTTCTATTCCTTCTTGAAGGTATTGGGGTCCGGTGTTTGGATTCCTTGGTTGGTGACTCATCACGAGATCTGTGGGCCAGCAGGAGGTGGATTACAACCTTTTCGTATGAATATTACGTCTCTCCGAATAACGCCTCTGTTAGCTGGATAAGACTCTATTTCTCTGCATTTGTAGGGTTCAAGAACTGACATATACTGTTCATTTAGAGCGCGGTTCCCGCACCCTCTGTTCCGAATCCGGACTTCTTCACTGAAGTTCGGGTTTCGGTTAGATGTTGTGTAGATTTTAATATTTTACCTTATAACATTATAAGGGATAACAGTTATAAGGGAAAATAATAGCATTCTTAATACAGAATGCTAAGTAAATTAGGGATGGAGGGGATTAAAAAAAAAAAAAAAACTCACCTCATCCACTTGTTCGCACAGCCCGGATCGTCTTCTTTCTTCTTCTTTGAGGACCAGGGAGAAAAGGACCTTTGGTGACGTCACTGAGCTCATCACATGGTCCATCGCCATGGTGATGGACCATGTGATGAGCGCAGTGACGTCACCAAAGGTCCTTTTCTCCCAAGTCCTCAAAGAAGAAGAAAGAAGACAAGCTGGGCTGTGCGAACAAGTGGATGAGGTGAGTTTAATTTTTATTTTTTAACCCCTCCATCCCTAATTTATTTAGCATTCTGCATTAAGAATGCTATTATTTAATAACCATGTTATAAGGGAAAATATTAAAATCTACAGAACACCTAATCCAAACCCGAACTTAAGTGAAGAAGTCCGGATTCGGGTCTGGGTACCACATTCATTTTTTTCTCACGTGCGTGCAAAATGCATTGCACTTCCGCGGAAAAAACTGAAAAACGCAATGCAATCGCATAATAAAACTCACCCCACTCGCAGGCAAAATCGCACGATTTTCCCGCGACGCACCCGCATCCTATCCGGCCCTCACACGCGACACCAGTGTGAAAGAGGCATAAGGCTACTTTCACACTTGTGGTGTTAATTCCGGTATTGACATCCAGCAGAGGAACTTAAAACCGGAATTAAACTGATCCAGTTTGATTACACATCAGGATGTATCCGTTCTGTTAGGATGCGGTTGTGTGAAATTAAAACGGAAAACAACGGATCCGTCACTTAATACATTGAAAGTCAAAACGGAATACTAACAAAACATAAGGCAACCTAAACAGATCTCTTTCCATTCAGAATGCATTAGGACTAAACAGAACAACTTTTTCCGTTTTTGAGATCCTCTGCCAGATCTCAATACCGGAAAACAACGCAAGTGTGAAACAACCCTAATCCTGCACCTGTGCCGCAGTTTACACTATTAGCGCATGTGCAGTATATCTGCTTCAGCCAAGCAGAGCAGATGACTACTGCGCATGCGCTGACACTGTAAGTCATGGTGCAGGCAGGGATTACAGGGCCAGGAGAGATGCCTGGCTCTGTCAATCAAGAGGATGGGGTAGCCATTAAGACAGGTGCACCGAGGCGCCGTCCACTCTGTGCACCAAACCCCCTTTACATAATAATAAAAGCTTTAACTGCACATGGACGACGTAACCGATTTACATCAGAAATGTGTGCCATTGCTCAGCAGGATCAACCCCACCAGGCATGATGCCTGATTTAATAGGGTTCATTCTGCTGACAGGTCCTTTTAAATGTGAGCAAGGGCACTTTTACTCAAGAGAAAGAAACAAGGGGGGAGGGTTTACTAAGACTGGCATTTCATACGCCATTCTTGGAAAAAAGACAGATGGAGTAAGATGGCCTTCCATCGGTTTTTGCGCCAGAAACTCGAATCCATGCAAGTTTCTAGTGTCATTTAGGCCTCTTTCACACAAGCGAGTTTTCCACGCGGGTGCAAACGCATAGCACCCGCACTGAAACCTGACCCATTCATTTCAATGGGTCTGTGTACATGAGCAGTTTTTTTTTCACGCATCAGTTCTGCATCACGTGAAAAACACAGCATGTTCTAAAGGTTACATGCACACGAACGTTGTTTGTTTCCGTGTCTGTTCCGTTCAATGGGTCCGCAAAAAAAGCGGACAGCACTCTGTGTACTATCCGCATCCGTATGTCCGTTCCGTAGCCCCGCAAAAAAAATAGGACATATCCTATTCTTGTCCGTTTTAGGCATTGTTACAATGGAGCCGCAAATAAAAACGGATGGCATACAGATGTCATCATTTTTATTTATTTTTTGCGGATCCGCAAAACACACACGGTCGTGTGCATGTAGCCTAAATCTGGAAGGCTGCGGCCTACCCCCTTTTGAAAGGTGTCACAAAAGTTCGCAAATTATGTTGCCAATTTGGCATTTATGATACTTTTATGCCATTAACGTGGCGTAAAGACATTGTGACAACATGGCTGCTGACAGGAATCAGAAGGGGACATGTTGTCAGGACCTGACAGCAGAAGAGAACTCTGGGTATGGAACAGCAAGAGATCATAATCTCAGAAAGATATTACAAACTTATTTTCCTATTTTTAAAATGCACTGAAGGCTTTATGTTTCCTCTGGTAGCAACCAGCACCCAGTCCCCTCTTCTCTTTTACGTATTTTGTACGGTAGTAGGAATTATCTATGCAATTGTATCTTATAGTCGGCATCATGGCAAAATTTGGGGAAGTAGCAGAGACATCATGAAAACTAGCAGCAGCCTTTCCACGGGTTGTGCTGCCCTCTAGCGTCAGAAGCGTGCCATTCATTAGCCTGACCCAAAGAAAACCGCGTGAGCAGCGCCTGAGTGGGCGGGGCGAGCTGCTTTTCCGGCCCCGCCTCTCTCCTTGTGACTGTGACGCTGTGAGGAAAAACATCCCCGCTAGAGGGTAAGCTGCAGCGGCGGCACCGCAGAGGCGCACGGCTGACGCATGTCCCCTGTCGCAGCAGGATGTTTGAGAACCTGAGGGAGCGGCTGCTCACCGTGCAGCAGGACCTGACCAGCGGGTAAATGTGTGCTGTGGCATGGGTGATACTGGGACTGGCTGCAGGTCACATGTTGCAATGGCTGGTTTGTGTAACTGTTGTGGTCAGGGCTGGGCAGCTGCAAGTTGTCAGAGCAACGGTAGTTATTTTTTTATTGATTTAAAACCTAAAATCCTGTTCTGTATTTTCTGCCCACCAACCAGGCGCATGGGAATACATAAGCAGTGTTTTATTTTTAATCTTTGTCCAACCAAAAATATTCTACATTTTCCAAACCAGCACCTGGATCTGAATATTTTTATAATTGCATGTCATTACAAATTGTGTATAGCTGCTGAGTTATTCAGTGACATCTAGCTGTATAGCGCCACCTGCTGTTTGCTGTTTTTCAAATTTCTCTGTCCTGCTCACTGAGATGGCCGCACATGCTCAGTTCCATCTGCAGCAGACAGGACACGCCCCCTAAGCTGGCAGCCAGAGCAATGAATGGGGAGATGGTTGTAATTAGAGGCAGCCATATACCATGTGATATCTCATTTCCATATAACCCCTTTAGAGATAAATGGAAAGTCCTTGTTCACACAGGGTCTTATGCCGTAGAATGCTTGGCGCAGTAACTGGACGAATGCCACAGGGAACTGGTTTATTTGCCTCTGCAAAACCCACCGTGTGAGCTACGGTATATGGGACGGATATGCTGCAGATCCCAGCAAAGTGGATGCGATCAAAGAAAAGTTTTTAAAATAATGAAAAAATTAATTCACATCACCATCCTTTCCCTATAAAGATCAGGGGCATCGCCAAGTGTCCCAAAATGACTGTACTATTGAAATAGAAATGTGTTTATCCCGTATGGTGAGCAGCAGAATAGAAAATGAAATTCGCAATGGCTGATTCTTCATATTATTATATTTTTTTATTTTATCTTCACCTCCCCTAAGAAAACAAATAAAAAGTGATCAAATGGTGTCAATAAAAACTACAGATGTCCCACAAAAAAATGCCTCAGCTCCGTGTGTAAACATACAAAATATGGCGATGCAAAGAAAAAAAAATATATATTATCCAATATCTAAAATATCCCTCCCAATGCCTGGGCCCCTTGTATGGATTATACATGCCTCGGCACCCGCGTCGCTCCGGATCCCTGTACGTCCGCCGCTGCATCTCCCTATTGCTTGGATCAAAACATCCGGCGACGGGGGGTGCAGCCAATAGCAGGCTGCAACAGGGACCAGCCTCAAGGGTCACCGCCTCAGCTATTGGCAGCACCCCCCATGCTGGATGTTTTCATCCGAGCGACAGGGAGATGTAGCGGCGGCCGTGCAGGGATCCGGAGCGACGCGGGTGCCGAGGCAAGTATAATCCATACAAGGGGCCCAGACATTGGGAGGGGTATTTTAGATATCGGATAACCAGACGAGAAATGATAAAATTTGGTTATCGCTGTAAGGGTCCTTTCACTCATCCGCATCCGTTCCACAATATCGGGAACGGATGCGGACCCGTTCATTCTCAATAGGGCAGAGATGGATACGGAGAGTTCTCCGCATCCGCATTTTTGGAGTGCGGCCCCGAACAATAATAACACATATCCTATTCTCTCGGACAAGAATAGGCAGATCTATGGTGGTGCCGGCCGGGTGTATTGCGTATCCGCAATACTCTACGGACAATTTGAATGGACCCTAATCGTACTGACCCAGAGAATGAAGGGGATAGATCAGTTGTACCGAATAGGTAATGGCATAAAAATGAAACTGTTGCAGAATTATAATTTTTTCCCCAGTTCCCTCCCCATTTAGAAGTTTTTCCCAGCTTTCCACTACATCCTATTGAATCCTAAATGGTGCCAATAGAAAGTACAAATTGTCCCACAAAACAAACAAGAAAGATAAAGTTATGCCTCCACGCAAAAATGGAAAACTTCTGTGTCAGGAAGGGGTTAAGCGGGCCATAAGCATGCTGTGAGCAAAGTCCAGGATGCGGCAGTGATTTAGTAGCTTGGCGCGGTGGCCTCTGGGAACACATTTGTGTCTGCCGCTCGCTGTCACACGGCTGGATGTTTGGAGGTTATCACAGTAATCAAGTTTCAGGCCTTCCGCCAACGTTACTACCGTATCACATGGTGGTTTGGATTGTCACCTTGCGTGTGACCACCACATGTTGTAGATAATATGGAGCCCTGGCCTAAAGGTGTGCAGCAGCCATACCCGCTGTAACACAGAGTATCGCCCCATACGGTGGTGTGTGTGATGATGATACCCAGTATGCCATTTATCGATTGAGCAGTGCAGCCACTATACAATGTTCAGGCAGCTTCTGTATGTCCGATGGATGTTGGGGGTTCTACTAGAATTCCTGCGCAGGTTACCAACTTCTGCACCCGGCGATTTTCTGTTTTTGCATTTTTGATTTTCACTCCCTACCTTTCCAGAGCCATCATTTTTTTATTTTTCCATTCACAAAATTGATTGAGAGCTTGTTTTTTGAGGGACAGTTGTACTTTTTAATGGCACCTTACAACATAGTGGGAAGCTGTAAAAAATAAATAAAAAATGGGGTGATATTGAAAAAACAAAACAAAAACACAATTTTATGGGCTTTGTTTCTACCGTGTCACCTATGCAGCAATTTGCGGTCGTGTGCATGTAGCCATATTTTGCGTTTTTCACGCAGCCCTGGCCCCATAGAAGTCAATGGGGCTTCAGTGAAAAACGCTTGCATCCGCAAGCAAGTGCGGGTGCAATGCGTTTTTCACTGATGGTTGCTAGGAGATGTTGTTTGTAAACCTTCAGTTTTTTATCACGCGCAGGAAAAACGCATCAAAACACATTTCACCCTTCCAGAAAAAAGTGAACAACTGAACACAATTGCAGACAAAACTGACTGAAGTTGCTTGCAAAATGGTGCAAGATTCACTGAACACATCCGGAGCCGATCTGTCAGATGCCTAAGGCCTCTTTCACACGGGCGTCATGTTTTTTGCCCGGATAAGAGCCGGGTGCACTATTATACTATGTATTCTGTAGTCAGAATGCTATTATTTTCCCTTATAACCATGTTATAAGGGAAAATAATACAGTGAATAGACTGTCACCTAGAACCCATGCGTGAAAATCGCACCGCATCCGCACTTGCTTGCGGATGCTTGCGATTTTCACGCAACCCCATTCACTTCTATGGGGCCTGCGTTGCGTGGATTATCGCACCGCAGCGCACAAAGAGGAGCATGCTGCGATTTTCATGCAACGCATAAGTGATGCGTGAAAATCACCGCTCATGTGAACAGCCCCATAGAAATGAATGGGTCAGGATTCAGTGCGGGTGCAATGCGTTCAACTCACGCATCGCACCCGCGCAGAATACTCGCTCGTGTGAAAGGGGCCTTAGGGTACAACGACACTAGTTGCACAAAATGTGTAGCAGCCAGGATACCAGAGTAGCGGTTATCCCTTAGAAATGAATGGGAGTGCTGCGCGAGTGGGGAAAAAAAAAGTCTCTCGCACGGCCATCCTATTAATTTCTATCGGATCACCTCTACTCTGCTATCCCGGCCGCGACATATACTTGTAGACTGTAAGCCCCCGCGTGAGGACCCTCTCTCCTTCTGTACCAGTCTGTAACTCGTCTTGTTCATGCTTATTGTACAGCGCCATGGAATGAATGGCGCTTTACGAATAAATAATCCTAATACAGGCACCGGCCATGTGCCCTCTGTATCACGGACGTGGCCCTTTTCACTTGAATGGGTCTGCAGTCCACAAGATGTGGAGCAGAGACACGGACTGGATTTCGATCAGTGCCTACATAACGCAAAAAAATAGAACATGTTCTATTTTTTTCTTGTGCGTACTGAATGTGTGAATAGGTCCACATCTGCAAACGGCGAATACACAGCCGGTGCCTGTGCATTGTGGACCGTTATTTGCGGTCTGCAGCCTGGGCACGGACTACACGTTTGTGTGCATGAGCCCTTAGGCTTTACTATACATAAACTTTTTGTAGAATTTTTTGATTGAGCTACAGCTGTAGTCCAAAGCAGTGCATTGACTTGTATGCAGTCTGCAGTTGTCACTTGTCAGATCCCCCCCCCTTCCCCCCATGTTTTGGTTGTTCTTTTTTCTGTAGGTTCCTCTCCACTAGTTCAGATTGTGTAAAAATGGCCTAAGAGCTTTTCCATTCGAACATGATCGGCCGCGTGTCTGCCGGTTCTCCCAGGCCAGCCACTGCCTCTGAGCTGACCGCCTCCTAGTGTTTTATGATGGTCAGTCATCTTCTCGTGGATCTCTTGTGAACCCAGTAAAGGAGATCTGTGATCAGATTTGAACTGACTGCATCATAAAACACCATGATAGCCAGTTCAGGGGAGCACAGTCGGCCTGGGAGGTCCAGCCGCTTTTCCTGGCCAATCATGTCACTGTAAAACAAGCCTCATGCACACGACCATATGTATTTTGCAGTCTGCAGATTGCGGATACCATCTGTGTTGCATCCCTCTTTTTTGCAGACACATTGATTTCAATGGTCTGTATTTTGCAGCCAAGTATAGGACATATTTTATCTTTTTGCAGAACAGACCTATGGATGAGGAAAGCACACAGATCATCATGTGGGCCCATGGAAGTCAATAGGTCCGCAAAAAAATGTGGGCGATACACAGACCCGTGGTTTGTGGACCGCAAAATGGGTACAGTCGTGTGTGTAAGGCCTTAACCTGAGCACGACATCTCTGACCTGACCAGATTCAGGCTGGGTTCACACCTGAGCGTTTTACAGCGCGTTCCTACGCGCTGTAAAACGCTCAACAAGGAGAAACCAATGCTTCCCTATGGGAATGGTTCTCACCTGGGCGTTTTACAGCGCGTACGATCGCGCTGTAAGACGCCCCAAGAAGTACATGAGCTTCTTTGGGGCGTCTTGTCGCGCAATCCCGTACATAGACTTTCGGGAACGCACGACAATGGGCGTTTGCTTGTCTCTGTATGCGCGATTGCAAACGCCGGAACAATCGCGCATACAGAGCACTCCATCGCGAACGCTCGGGTGTGAACCCAGCGTCAGCAGACCGTGTACTTTCTGCGCTGGGGGAGAGTATAAGTTCCATCAGACTCCATAGCTCCATACAGACAGTCGGTAGAAGCATGCCTCAATTTTGTTTGTAAGTATCCATAATACAGCCATGTTCTGGAGCCCTTAGAAAGGCTTGCCGCTGGCAGTGGACTTTGTACTTACAGCCGGTTCAGACCTGAGCGTTTTACAGCGCGTTCCTACGCGCTGTAAAACGCTCAACGGGCAAGAACCAATGATTCCCTATGGGAATGGTTCTTACCTGAGCGTTTTACAGCGCGTAGGATCGCGCTGTAAAACGCCTGACGCCCCAAGAAGTACAGGAGCTTCTTTGGGGCGTCTTGTCGCGCGTTCCCGTACATAGACTTCCGGGAACGCGCGACAATGAGTATTCGCATACTACCAGAGCCGCGTATGTGAGACGCCGGAGAATCGCGCATACACAGCGCTCAGGTCAGTACGTTCAGGTCTGAACCCAGCCTTAGGGTACTTTCACACTTGCGGCAGGACGGATCCGACAGGCTGTTCACCATGTCGGATCCGTCCTGCCGCTACTTCGCCGGACCGCTGCTCCGTCCCCATTATAGTCCGGGCGGAGCTCCGGCACAGCACGGCGGTGCATGGCGAAAGCCGCCGGACTAAAAAGTCGGACATGCAGGACTTTTTAGTGCGGCAGCTTTCCCCGTGCTGCGCTGGAGCTCCGCCCCGTCCCCATTATAGTCAATGGGGACGGAGCGGCGGCACGGCGAAATAGCGGCAGGACGGATCCGACATGGTGAACAGCCTGTCAGATCCGTCCTGCTGCAAGTGTGAAAGCCAGGTTCTTGTAGGACTTCTCAGCATTTGCAGACACTTAAATGAATTTTCTGTCTTGCTATAGAAACATGTGTGAACCTGTAGGAGCTTGCCCGCTGTAATCCTTCACACCTCATTTTAAACGGGAAGGACGGGTTGATCTGGATGAATAAATTGTGACTTTAGGCTGACTAACGTAACTTCTCTAATGTCGTAATACAATACAGATGAGCTTATTTTCACACCTTTCTGTATTTATAGGGACACAGTGGGTGAGATCCATTCTAATGCATTCATTTTTAATGGGGGGAAAAACTGAATAGAGTGCATCCAAATGCATTCCGTTCTGGTTTGTTGTGTTCCCACGCCGGACACACGTTTTTGTGTGCGGCATGGGAAGCTGACCATGCCGGATCTGGCACCAAAAACCATGTAAAGCATATCAGACATGAAAAAAATGGATCCAGCACCCATTGACTTACAGTGGTTTTAGTGTCATATCCGGTATGTTCATTTTTTTTATATAATACAACCGGATCCGTCCTGAACGGATGCAGCTGGTTGTATTATTCAAGTAGATGCGTTTTGCTGTTATATTGAGATCTCACGTCTGATCTCAAAATCGGACAGCAATGACGCATATTTAAAAGTATCCTAAGAGATGCATGCCACCCCTTAGTGACCACTAATACGCCTGATGTAAACAAGGGGGGTTCAAGCTAGACAGCTGGCTTTAATCAATGATTGTATGTACCCACAAATGGTGCATTTTATAACTATAACTTGTCCTGCAAAAAATAAGCCCTCATGCAGGTTCATTGATGAGAAAACAATAAAGTTATAGCTTTTTGAAAAGCGATGAAAAAAAATCTGTGTGGTCACTAAAGGGGTTAATCATTTTGGTGCAACCTGGCTGGTTCATGAGCCAGAATCTGAAAGCTATGTGAGATGATGGGAGCTGGTGTACGTTTCAGGCTACTTTCACACTAGCGTTCGATCGGATCCGTTCTGAACGGATCCGATCATATTAATGCAGACGGAGGCTCCGTTCAGTACGGATCCGTCTGCATTAATAACTTAGAAAAATTTCTAAGTGCGAAAGTAGCCTGAGCAGATCCATTCAGACTTTCAATGTAAAGTCAATGGGGGACGGATCCGCTTGCAGATTGAGCCATATGGTGTCATCTTCAAGCGGATCCGTTCCCATTGACTTACATTGTAAGTCTGGACGGATCCGCACGCCTCCGCACGGCCAGGCGGACAGCTCAGCTGTCCGCCTGTCCGTGCGGAGGCGAGCGGAGCGGAGGCTGAACGCCGCCAGACTGATGCAGTCTGAGCGGATCCGCATCCATTCAAACTGCATCAGGGCTGGACGGAAGCGTTCTGCTCCGCTTGTGAGCTCCTTCAAACGGAGCTCACGAGCGGACAGCAGAACGCTAGTGTGAAAGTAGCCTCAGGCATTACTTGCACTAGACAACTAACTCGACTAATGATAAATGTACTAGGCCGCTTAGGCCCCACCCACTTTTAACAAAAGTAGGGGAGAAGCGTCAAAGAGTCGCAGATTTGTGTGAAATGGAGGACGTGCAATAATTTCTACTTCTACTCTGGCACTGATGTCCGTGTCTGTGATATCAGGTTGACTTACTAATAAAGATGTTATTTTCATTTTCTTTTTCTTTTTTTTGTAATGTATATTTATAGAAATCCTTTCCCTCTCAATAAAAGATATTCTTGGTGAAAAGTGTATCTCGATAGGATATGCCATAAGTATCTGATAGGTACGGGCTCCACCTCTGACAGCAAATCCTATATCAAGAACGGGGCCCCGAAATGAATGGAGAACAAGCTGTGCATGCACGGCCACTCTCCGTTCCCTACCATGGAACATCTGAAAATAGCGGAAGTCCCATAGCAGTGAATGGAGAGAACGCTATGCATGCGTGGTTTGTTCTGTTTTGCTTAACCCCTTCAGCCCTATTGTACTATGCATTCTGTATTAAGAATGCTATTATTTTTCCTTATAACCATGTTATAAGGGAAAATAATAAAATCTACACAACACGTTCGGGTCTGGTTATCAAACATGCTGGGTTTTCTCACGCGCGTGCAAAACGCATTTATAATGTTTTGCGCTGCAAAATCGCGCATTTTCCCGCGACGCACACGCATCTTATCTGGCCCAAATCCATGATACCCGTGTGATAGAGGCCTAAGCCAAATCAATATTTGGTAGGATCCCCTTTACCTTCAAAACAGCATCATTTCTTCTAGGTGCACTTACTTGCACACAGATTTTGATGGCACTCGGCAGGGAGGTTGTTCCAAACATCTTGGAGCACTAACCATAGATCTGTGGATGTAGGCTTGCTCAAATCCTTCTGTCTCTTCATGTAGTCCCAGACAGACTTGATGTTGTTAGGATCCGGTCTCTCTAGGGGCCATAACTTCACTTCCAGGACTCCTTGTTCTTAATGACATTGTCTGTATGTTTGAGGTCATTGTCCTGCCGCAGAATAAATTGGTACCAATCGGACGTCTCCCCGATGGTATTTCATGATAAATACGTATCTGTCTGCCAAGCTCTTTTGAAGAAGCACAAATGGACGGGCCACGTTGAGGACCGTAGATGGATTGGTTGGCCAAGGAAGCTTGGTGCAGCAGATGAAAAACCTATCATGTATTTCCCTTGGATTTCAAAAGGTATCCCGCATTGCCATCAGCTCAGAGCTGTCAGAAACCAGCGGGACCCAAGTACACCCATCTACTATTCGGAGAACTCTGGCCAGAAGTGGTCTAAATTGAAGATTTGCACTCAAGTCATAGCTTCGATGTGGAAACAATGCCAAGTGATTCAACTATGCATGAAAACATAGGAACAAGGGTGCAGAAAAATTGCAGCAGATGCTCTAGACTAATGAATCTGGACAGAAGGCAGTTTGTTGCAGGCAGATCCTTATCCATCATGCAGTACCAACAAGGAGGTTACTGAATTCCTCCAAATTTATTCTGCAGCAGGACAATGACCCCAAACATACAGCTATTGTCATTAAAGGGGTTATCCAGTAGTACAAAGACCCGCAACAACGCCACGTGGAGATGCAGCGGTGGCCGTGCAGGGTTCCAGAGGGACACAGGTGCCGGGGATCGGGTAAGCATAGTCTATAGGAAGGGCCCAGGCGTTGTTGGGGGTATTTGTGCTATTCGATAACCCCTTTAATGCTGCATTCACGCGAACAGGAAAACTGGCTATGTGATGGACGTTTAAGTAACCATTTTTAGAACCAATTGAAATCTATGCAGCTATTCACATATGACCATGGCCAGATGGACCCCATTGAAATAAATGGGATAATTTTTAACTGCTGTTAAAAACGGTACACTGTTTAAAAGAGAAGCCATTCAAAGGTTAAAAAAATTATAATAAAAAAACTCATCCTCTTCCATGCACATTGACACTTGCGATGTAAAAAAAACCCAATGAACTACATCTGTTTTTAATGGCTGATGCTAAATGCCAATTAAAAACAGATATATGGCCAGAAAATGAATGCACGCACTGATGCAAAATGGCCAAGGAAAACTGTGTCTGTTTTTAATGACCTGACTTCGTGTGAAAGCGCCCTAACTACTATCTTTAGTGTAGAGAAGAACAAGGTGTCCTGGAAGTGATGATATGTAGTGATGAGCGAACTTCTGTTTTAAGTTCGGCGTCTAAAGTTCGGCTTCCGGTTAGCGGAGAATCCCGATATGGATTCCGACTTCCGTTGTGGTCCGTGGTAGCGGAATCAATAATCGGCCATTATTGATTCCGCTACCACGGACCACAACGGAAGTCGGAATCCATATCGGGAACCATATCGGGATTCTCTGCTAACCGGAAGCCGAACTTTAGACGCCGAACTTTAAAACAGAAGTTCGCTCATCACTACTGATATGGCCTCCACAAATGCATGGTCTGTCTGACAGAAGGATATGAGCAAACCTCAATCCACTAAGATCTTTGTAACAACCTCCCTGCGGAGTGCCATCAAAATCCGTGTGCACGTGTTCCTAGAAGAACTGATGATGTTTGGAAGGCAAAGGGCGGTCTCGCCGAATGTTGATTGTAGGGCTGCAACGATTAATCGATGTAATCGATTATATTCGATAACTGGATTCGTTGTCGACGAATCCAGTTATCGAATAATCGCCGATTCGTTGGTATTCGGGCGGGCGGTCGCTGCATCTTTATTTTACCTTTTGACAATGACGCTCCCGCTCCTGTAACAGCCAGGCAGAGCGGACGGCGGCGTAACGTCACTCACTCACGTGACACGCCTGCTCCGCCTCCTTCATTCATGAAGTGGGCGGAGCAGGCGCGTCACGTGATTGAGTGACGTTACGCCGCCGTCCGCTCTGCCTGGCTGTTACAGGAGCGGGAGCGTCATTGTCAAAAGGTAAAATAAAGATGCAAGCGCCGGGGCTGTTAGGGGGAAGGGGGGTCTGTGTATAGCACTGCTATGGGGAGGGGGGGAGGATCTGTGTATGGCACTGCTATGGGAAGGGGGGTCTGTGCACTGTTATGAGGAAAGGGATCTGTGCACTGTTATGCCCATATGCACAGATCCCCCATAATAGTGTCGTCCACAGATCCCCCATAAGTGTCGTCCACAGATCCCCCATAAGTGTCGTCCACAGATCCCCCATAAGTGTCGTCCACAGATCCCCCATAAGTGTCGTCCACAGATCCCCCATAAGTGTCGTCCACAGATCCCCCATAAGTGTCGTCCACAGATCCCCCATAAGTGTCGTCCACAGATCCCCCATAAGTGTCGTCCACAGATCCCCCATAAGTGTCGTCCACAGATCCCCCATAAGTGTCGTCCACAGATCCCCCATAAGTGTCGTCCACAGATCCCCCATAAGTGTCGTCCACAGATCCCCCATAAGTGTCGTCCACAGATCCCCCATAAGTGTCGTCCACAGATCCCCCATAAGTGTCGTCCACAGATCCCCCATAAGTGTCGTCCACAGATCCCCCATAAGTGTCGTCCACAGATCCCCCATAAGTGTCGTCCACAGATCCCCCATAAGTGTCGTCCACAGATCCCCCATAAGTGTCGTCCACAATTTGTTTTAATATGGCCTTTGAACATAATTTTTTAAGTAAGATCATATAAACCTCTGTTTTGTAATTTTGTCGTTTTTCCCGATTAATCGATTAATCGTAGAAATTAATCGGCAACTAATCGATTATTCAAATAATCGTTAGCTGCAGCCCTAGTTGATTGGATCTAGATTTCTCTTTTGTTCATTCACTTTGCATTTTGTTAACTGCTAAGAAATAAACTAATAACCCTTCTATTCTGGAAAGCATTCTTACTTGCACCATTTTTGCACACCTGCCTAACACTTTTGCACAGTACTTTGTGTGTTTTATGTTTTGTTACTGAGAAAAACAACGATTTGTGTCGCCATCCTCTGAGAGCCAGCGCTCGGCTAGCAGAGAAGTGAGGGTGGCCACGCACCTGCTTGCTCTCCCTGCACCTCAGAGGGCCCGTTCTGGAGATGGGTGCGGATCTCGCCTTTGGGATCGGCACCTGTCTGACTTTTATGTATCCTTGCCCAATACCTGCTGTGTAACTCATTTTCTGGAAATGATGAGTACTTGTCTTTTGTAATCTCATCTATTCTTACCAACCACTTGGTCTGACAACAAAGTGTCAACTAAACCCACACCCTAATATTCAGCCTTCTGTAGCTCAAAGCATGTCTGAACACCGTTCTAATAAAACTGCTGCATTTCATGCAGTTATGTCCCAGGTTTCCAGAAATCTAGCTTTACCCTTTAAAGCATGGATGTCAAACTCATGGCCCTCCAGATGTTGCAAAACTACAACTCCTAGCATTCCCTGATAGCTGCAGTATGCCCAGGCATGATGGGAGTTGTAGTTTTGCAACAGCTGGAGGGCCACGAGTTTGACATCCCTGCTTTAAAGGGAACCTGCCACATTAAATATGCAGAGCCCAATCACTGGGCGGTATGAATGTGGAAAACACTCTCACATGGTGGAGGCAGAACAAATATTGGTTGTCTGGGTCAAGTTTTTCCTTTTTTCATGGGTGCTTATTTTCTCGTTGTGCTGTTTACTGAAGTCAGTCACATTCATACTCATATTTTCCACTGCATGATGAACTTTCAGTATACATATCTCTTATCTTCTCACGTGGAAAATATCTGCACCACTGCGTGCAAAACCTCCAGGCGCTTGCGTTCTGTCTTCACTGATATTTGGCCTACTGTAAGGTCTACAATGGAAAAAATATATATATGCTGATGTCCAGCAGTCCACAACTGTATGAAAGGAGCTGAAAGCTTTTTCTTGCCTCTAGGGTTTAAAGCTTATTTTATGTTTCAATTGCAGGTTGAAAAGTTTGGGTGACAAATCAAGAGATGTGAAGATCAAAAAGCAGCACAGGTACAAATAAAAAAATGTTTCCTTTTATCTTGGTGGTCCCCCCCTGCAGCAGCTCTTGTCTTCTCCTGGCTGCACCCATTAAATATATATACCTGCAATAGCCCAGACTATAGAAGGTAATGCCTTGTTCTGCAGCAGCATTCAGCACTCAACTGGCAAAAGTACAAAAGAGGGGTTCATACTGGCTATATACAGAGTCATGTTGTTATGGCCACCAGCTAATATCTAGAGTAACCATTATGTGCAGCACGGACAGTAGCTAGACGGGCTGGTAGTGACTGAGCAAGGTCCTGGTAGGTTGGCACAGGTATCTGGAGCCATGCTGACTGCACTGCATCCCACCACTGCTGGAGGGAGCATGGGGGAAGATCCATAGAACGAGCACCACGATCGAGGTGGTCCCACAGATGCTCAATTGGGTTCAAGTCTGGGGAATTAGGGGGCCAGGGTAGTACTTGAAAGTTTTGGTCATGCTCTTACAACCAATGTTGGACATTTCTAGCCGTGTGACATGTTGCATTGTCTTGCTGGAAGATTCCATCTGCCCCTAGGGAAAACAATAAGCATATATGGGTGTGCGTGATCTACAGAGATGGATTCATACCCAAATCAGTTGGGATAGCCTTCCACATGGATAAGTGGGCCCATGCCATGAAAACATTCCCCAGAACTTGTGTTCTTCCAGCAGTGGTTGCAGGGTGTTTGTTCTCTGATGTTTTTCGCCTGACACCTCAACTATCTGTTTTATGAAACAGAAAACATTACTGATCAGAGAAGGCAATACTTTGCTAATCAGTGGAGGTCCATTTCCAGTACTTTAGTGAAAATCGAAACCTTTTCTACCAATGCATCTTCATTAGCAGAGGTTCAGTGACCATCCATGTACTTCGGGGCTCCATACGCGGTAGGCTTTGTTGAGCTGTTTTTTAGACACACGTCTGGTAGCCCCCTGGTTCATTTTGGCAGTGATTTGCTCCACTGTAGCATGTCGATCCGCCCTTGCACACCTTCATAGCGATGTTCACATCTCACCACTCAATCAAGTGGTGCTCCACAGTTTCCACGTTTATTCTCAATGGTGCCATTTGTCCTCTCACAATACACTTTCACCACAGCGGCACACAAACGGTTCAGAAATACTGCCACTCTTGGCCTGAAAGCTAATAATCATCCCTTTTTGCAACTCTGGTAAATCCCCCTTTTTTACCATTGTCAGCAATGAGCGATATGTCTGCAAGCAGCCTATCGCACACCTTTATATACCCTCCAAGCCAGCCCATGACACGTCACTTCATGAGCTATGCGCTGCCAACATCGAAAGTAGAAAGTGGTCATCATAATGTGAGTTGACTGTGTATCTAGATAGCTTATCTAGATGACCTGTGCAGTTCCTAGATCTGCTACACAGAATTGTGGGAGAATTAGCAATTACTGAAAGAATAAGGTTACAAACTTTATTTTGAACCTTTATAGTGGCGACTAGAGGTCACCTTTTTAGAGGTATTCCCTAATTTAATATAAGGATAGTTAGGAAATTCCATAACATTATGATTCATGGAAAGCCAAGCTCTGTGGTGGCTCATAACACACAGGGTATTTTTAGCGCTGCTATGCGGCAAAATAGCTGCAACCCTTCTTTCAACGGTTCTGTGGTAGTGAAGGCAGTCGTGCCCCCAATGATCCTAGGTATATGCCATCCATGACTAGTGGGAATAGCCTTGAATCTGTAGTATAATGACTGGCTCAGTTGTCAGAATATCTCTATGTACCTCATGTAAGAAGTAACCACTTATGAATGTTTTCTTTCTAAACTCATAGGCCAACTGAACACTCTGTGAAATTTCCAGCCGGGATAGAAGTTCTTAGCAGGTAATTGCTTCACCAATATCGAATCCCTTTGATGTGGCGGCAAAGGAAATGCAGTGGTCTATATTGCCGAAGCCGCATTTAGCTGAGCTTTTTAAGCAGTGTTCCAAACAGAGCACAACACAGGAAAGCTATGGAGAGTGGCACGGCCGGTGCCTCGCACCCAAGATAGAAGAATTGTTTGCTCTACTGAAAATCTTTTCGTCCCTCCCACCACATTTCTGTAGGGAAGCATACTTACCGGCTGTGCTGGGTTCCGGCTCCTTCCGTCTCTCACTGCTGCACCCATCCCACTCGTTAACATTCGATTTGATGAGGGTCAGGCTACTTTCACACTAGCGTTCGATCGGATCCGTTCTGAACGGATCCGATCATAATAATGCAGACGGAGGCTCTGTTCAGAACGGATCCGTCTGCATTATTTTAGCATATAACAGCTAAGTGTGAAAATAGCCTCGTACGGATCCGTCCAGACTTTCAATGTAAAGTCAATGGGGGACGGATCCGCCTGAAGATTGAGCCATATTGTGGCATCTTCAAACGGATCCGTCCCCATTGACTTACATTGTAAGTCTGGACGGATCCGCACGCCTCCGCACGGCCAGGCGGACACCCGAACGCTGCAAGCAGCGTTCAGCTGTCCGCCTGTCCGTGCGGAGGCGAGCGGAGCGGAGGTTGAACGCCGCCAGACTGATGCAGTCTGAGCGGATCCGCTCCATTCAGACTGCATCAGGGCTGGACGGCTGCGTTCGGGTCCGCTCGTGAGCCCCTTCAAACGGAGCTCACGAGCGGACCGACGAACGCTAGTGTGAAAGTAGCCTTAGTTGTACTACTGCAGCCAATTACTGACCGCAGCAGTGATATGTCCCCCATGCATTATTTGACCCACAAATGTAAGATTTAATAAATGATAATGAAGTCTATATAAATTTATGGTCATCAGGTCAGTGTCATCTGTATTGTTGATGTACTAATGCAGCTTCTTATATTGGCGCTTGTAGTTTAAACCTTACCACTCTGACATGCGTTTTTATGATTGCTCTCATGTATTTTCTTTTTCTAGGTATGAAGATTCCTGGGCTGCACTACATAAAGGGGCAAAAGAATGTGCTAAAGCTGGAGAGGTAAATATTACTAGTGTGAATTAAGGCATGCGATATAAGATCGCAATGTTGCTGTACTATATTGCCCTGATGATTGTGAATGTGATTGTGTAGCGACCTGCAATTTTCCTGAAACGCAACAGTCAGCAGAAATCCAAACCTTCTGGATTTCTGCGTGCCCTCACTTACCATCATTAGGTGTGTTTGGCAGCACACCTGACAACCATCTTAATGTCACACAGGTATAAGTCACAATGTAACCTAATAGAAACCCCATTGGTATGGTCTGTCTTCTGATGAGGTGTCGCCAGGCCATATGTAACGTCAGTGTCTAAAACAAGTCTTTTTTTTTTGTTTTCATTGTATAAACGTATTTTGGATGAGGAAATGATTTTGTTTTACAAAAGTCAAATCCATCGATTTTTAGGAGAAAATATTATTTATGAGAATACCATTTAAGTGCACGATTATGCTATCGGGTATCACCATGTCCAAAAATGTCTGAAATATATTTAAAAATGTTCCTGCACAGTGTACGCTGTAATGGGGGGAAAAAAAATATATAAAAACACGTAGTTTGCCATTTCACCTTGACGACCCAAAAAAGTTGAACAACAGTGATCAAAATCTCCTCCACATATTTGATATCTCCATGAGCATAACAAACTGCACTCCACATTTATCATCTAATTTATCCGGTATGGTGAACACAGTAAATAAAATAAAAATAAAAACCACAATTGCTGTGTTTTGCTCATTTTCCAGACCAAAAAAAAAAAAAAACATGGAATAAAAAGTGTTATGTACCCCAAAGTGATACAAAAAAAAACAAGTCGTCCTCCAAACATCAAGCCCTAACAATGCAAAAACATTTTCTTCTTTAAAAAAAAAAAGTTTTTATTGTGCAAAAGTAGTAAAAAAAAAAAAATGTATATATTTGTTATGGCTGTAATCGTACTGAGCCAGAGAGTAAAGTTTTCATGGTATTTATGCCAAACAAGGAAGGCCACAAAGTTTAGTGTTAAAAACTCAGTGGCAGCATTGCTGTTTTTTTTCCTATGCTCCCCAAGAAGAGTTAATAAAAGTTAAGTTATGCGTACCCCCAAGTGGCTCATTTTAAAAACCACAATTTGTCCTGCAAAAAATAAACCTCATATGTCTATATCGATGGAAAATGTAAAAAGTTACAGCTGTTAGAATGCGACAATGAAAAAAAAATTAAAACATTGTTCAGCTCACTAAGGGCCCTTTCACACCTGCGTTATAGTCTTCCGGCATAGAGTTCCGTCGTCGGGGCTCTATGCCGGAAGAATACTGATCAGGATTATCCTAATGCATTCTGAATGGACAGTCCGTCCTTCAGGATGCATCAGGATGTCTTCCGTTCCGTTCCGGAACGTTTTTTGGCCGCAGCAAATAGCGCAGCATGCTGCGCTTTTTGCTCCGGCCAAAAATCCGGAACACTTGCCGCAAGGCCGGATCCGGAATGAATGCCCATTGAAAGGCATTGATCCGGATCCGGCCTTAAGCTAAACGTCGTTTCGGCGCATTGCCGGATGCGACGTTTAGCTTTTTCTCAATGGTTACCATGGCTGCCGGGACGCTAAAGTCCTGGCAGCCATGGTAAACTGTAGTGGGGAGCGGGGAGCAGCATACTTACCATCCGTGCGGCTCCCGGGGCGCTCCAGAGTGACGTCAGGGCGCCCCAGGCGCATGGATGACGTGATCGCATGGATCACATGATCCATGCGCATGGGGCGCTCTGACGTCATTCTGGAGCGCCCCGGGTGCCGCACGGACTGTAAGTATACCGCTCCCCCGCTCCGCACTACTACTATGGCAACCAGGACTTTAATAGCGTCCTGGGTGCCATAGTAACACTGAAAGCATTTTGAAGACGGATCCGTCTTCAAATGCTTTCAGTACACTTGCGTTTTTCCGGATCCGGCGTGTAATTCCGGCAAGTGGCGTACACGCCTGATCCGGACAACGCAAGTGTGAAAGAGGCCTAAGGGGTTAGTAGTGGTACAGCAGGCTGTAAATTAGAGATGTTGTCTTGTTGTAATGGAAAAGTGCACTATTTCTGCCACTAGGTGTCAGCATTTACACTGACGACGTTTCTTACCATGCCCTTACACAGCATTAGGTTTCCAGAATAAATGTAGGTGTATCATTAGACCTAACATTTTCACATTTTTGTTTCCGATGGAATATTGAACTTTTTTTTTTTTTATTGTTTTCAACATTTCAAAAGCAATTTTTTTTTTTTTTTTTTTTTTTTTTTTTTTTTTTTTCATGTTTCCAGCTAATAGACAGTGAGGTGGTGATGCTGTCTGCTCACTGGGAGAAGAAGAAAAGTGGCTTGGTGGAACTACAGGAGCAGCTGCAAAACATACCAGTCTTCCTTGCGGATCTTGAATCAGTGACAGCTAAACTTGGTAGGTTAACTTTTACATGTGAATTTCATGTTTCCATCCTTGAATTCTGTAGAGCACATCTGATAACTTAGAATGATTATATTTTTAGCCAGTTTACTGCGCAAACTGTAGACATATCACCAGCAAGAAGAGTGGCAAAAAACACCTTAATGCCTCCTTGTGCTGTGGACAGAGATGCAGGTGCCCTAAAAACAGTGATTAGTAAACTGAATATAGTGCTGTTTCTAACTTCCCTATAATTCAAAAATTGCAACAAAAAAAAGGGCAAATAATATAAAAGATTAAACAAATGTTATTGAAAATACATCACATAATAAAAATAAAGTAAAGATGAGTCTGGCTAAACCAAGTTTAGAGATAAACTTGGCATAAAGAGATAAACTAGTTCTTACCTAATACATACACAGTAAAGTGCCCCATTCAAAAAAAAAAAAAAAAAGATAACAGTAAGGACAAAAAAAGTATAATTTAAATACCAGCCCATGTAAATAATGATCAAGTAACCTGCGTTCACCTCGACACACATTTTGTCTTCAAACCTTTGTGTGGAGGTGTCTCTGGCACATTTTGAAAATGTTAATATAAAGTGGATAACCCCTATAAACCCCCCCCCCCCCCCCCTCCTTCTGATAACTTTTTCTTAGTGTATAACGGAGCTCAAGCAGCATTCTTGGTCTTGTTTTAAAGCTGACAATCTAAACGACCGAAACACAGTCCTAAGACATGGATCCCAGTTAGAGCACCTGCAGCTAGTACTGCTATCCTTGTCTTGTTTTAAAACTTAGATTGTCACTTTTAACACAAACCAGGAATGTGACTCTTGCTCAGTTGTAGCCTTACATATTTTAGGTTAAAGGGACTCTGTCACCAGTTTCTAACCCCCCCTTTTAAAACTATTGTTCTCTCCATGGTGCCCTTGTCATTACAAAGCTGTTGTTATAAGATAAATCCGCCGTCTAGTTTTGATAAAAATCGCTTTTATCTAACCTGTCAATCTTCTGGATAAGGTGCCCAGGGCGTTTCTGAAGGTCTGAATCTGCCGCTCTCCGCCGCCGCCGTTGGTGCCCAGCTCCTCCCCTGATCCTTTCAGCGCCGCCTGAATGTAAAAGAAATCCTCCTCAGTGCCCCCTCCTCCTTTTCAAAGATCCCGCGCGTGCGCACAGGCCTGTGCCTGATGCGCCCGTGCGGACTTTTAGATTCTGCCTCGTTGAGCGAAGCGCGCATGTTCGCGCGCATGCGCACTTCGCTCAACGAGGCAGAATCTAAAAGTCCGCACGGGCGCATCAGGCACAGGCCTGTGCGCACGCGCGGGATCTTTGAAAAGGAGGAGGGGGCACTGAGGAGAGCCGGAGGCGGATTTCATGACATCCAGGTGGCGCTGAAAGGATCAGGGGAGGAGCTGGGCACCAACGGCGGCGGCGGAGAGCGGCAGATTCAGACCTTCAGAAACGCCCTGGGCACCTTATCCAGAAGATTGACAGGTTAGATAAAAGCGATTTTTATCAAAACTAGACGGCGGATTTATCTTATAACAACAGCTTTGTAATGACAAGGGCCCCATGGAGAGAACAATAGTTTTAAAAGGGGGGGTTAGAAACTGGTGACAGAGTCCCTTTAAAGCAGTCCATCACCTCCTTGTGATCCTCAGCTAGAATGGAGGAGGAGGGGAGCAGTGGCTGACTGACTGTGGGAGCAGAAAGAGACCTAGATCTTCTCTCTCTATGGGTTATCAATCCCCCTCTCCATCAGTCTGAGACAATAGAGAAGTGAGAACATGAGTTTGCTCATCTAATCACCCCTCTGTGCCTAATTAGGCTGTTCATTGATGCCAGATGTTTGCCAGTGTCTAGATGACAGCATCAAATAAGTCACACCAAATAGTTACACCCCACACACATGGACCTCAATAAAGTTTCCTCTTTACTCTGTCCCTATCCTTTCCATATCTGAATTGTGATGTAAAATATCCAGACCACTTCTCTAGTGATGCCACTTATTTCAGTAATAGCGATACCGATTTATCACCAGAGAGGAATATGTATTATATTTCTTTCTTTTCATATAAAAGATTTCTGGCAGTCAGGAGGAGCACTGAAATAGGTGTATGGTATTTCTCCTGGCTTTGTAGTTATTTGCTTCTCCATAAAAGCTTATTCAATAATACTGTACCTGTTCACACATCATGCCTTTGCATCATTCTTGGCTGCATTTTATTTTAAAAATGAAATGCATTATTTTTGAATTTTTTTTCTTCTTTCCCCCACAAAAATATAAATGAAAGTTATTTAATACATTATATATAAGACGTTATGACCACTGGAATACAAATGGGGGAAAATGTTACTGTGCTTTAAAGGGGTATACTGGTTGTAGCACAGGATAGGTGATAACTAGAGATGAGCGAAACAGGCTTCGGATGCGCAATCGGAACCCGGTTTGCAAAAAAATTTGTAAGTAAGTTTATTCAAGTAAGTTATTCACAAAGACGTGCGAGACTTCGTTAAATAGCATATGCTCTTGAGAAAGGGATATATTCCCGAAACGCGTCAAGCTGAATAAATAAACTTCCTAACTACATTGGAGCCCCGGTGTCATCCTTTTGGGGACCAGGAAGCCATCACTACATCAATTGAGGCGATCTCGGCGGGGGAGGCTGAGGTTTAGGTGTCTTGAGCTTTATCCTATACCCTCCTCCCCGGTGAAGTAAGTGTAACAATTCCATAGTGTATTCCACTATAACTGCAAAAAACTTCATTGTCTACACTGGAGACTCTGTGGCGCCCCCGGGTATCATTAAGACTCCTATGATACCCGCCTCATCAGCAACCTTATAGTCATAATAACATGAAAGCATCGTAATATAGGATATAAAGACAGATACTTGTTATAAGTGTACAGGACATTGCATAATTAATGTTATATAATTACCTAACATAACAACCAACCAACCAACCTCTCCCCCCTGCCCCCTTTACTTGATCCAACAGAGAGACAGCTGCATTACTTCACCATTCGTTATATCTCAGGAAGGGCATTACAGTGATAATTGAAATTATAGTGACCAATCGACATCCCCTATTCGACAGCGTGTGCTAAGATAACTGGCCCAATAGAGAGAATTGCCCACCTATGCAATCTCTCGATAGAGCCGCAGAGGCCAGACTCCTGGTCTCCACCCAACCTCTCCATATCGACAGGAATTTGTTAGGGCATTTTCTCTTGACATAGACCCCTCTTTCAAGGCGTAAAACTGTATTCAGCCTATTTATATATTCTTGTTAGGTAGATTTCCTCGTATCCAGTATTTAGCAATTAAAACCCTCGCCTGGAACAGCATTCTGTGAATGCATAGTGACAGATTATTGTTTATTCCTGAAGAGTTCAGAATACCCAATACACAAACTCTTGGATCATTAGGCAATCTTATCTGAGTCGTAACGGATATGATTTCACGTATATCTTCCCAATTTTTGGCAATTCCAAACCATATGAAGCAATGTCGCTTCTATTTCTCCACATCGAGGGCATGAGGAGTTCGGTCATGTGCCTATCTTGAATATAAATTTTGGGGTTCTATACACTTTGTGTATTAAGTATAGCTGAGACAATCTCTGAGATTCATTCAGTGTAAGACTAGTAGTTAAAGCCAGAACATCAGTCGATTAATCTTGAGACATTGTCCCTACATCCTCTTCCCATTTTCCTTTTACCACAAAGGGAGTTGAGGAGGCATTGGCATCAAGTATAAATTTGTATAGCCGTGAAATCAGGCCTTTTGTGGACCTGCCCTCCATTAGCTGTTTCACCACAGGAGGGGAGGTGGCAACCACCATACCCTTCGGAAATTGCGTTTGACATGCATGTCTTAATTGGAGGAATTGAAAAAATTCCGTTTTGGGTAGGCCAAACTCTTCCTGGAGCTGGGTAAAAGATTTAAACAATCCTTGAGCTTGAATTTGGCCCACAAATAGTATGCCCCTCTCCTCCCATGGGGAAAAGCCTTCTAGTCTGAACATCTCAGGTAATTGGGGGTTTCGCCATAATGGTGTAATCTCGCTAAAACCTGTTAGATTTGCCAATTTCTTAAATTTCAACCAAACTTTGGTTACAAGGGAGATTGTGGGAAGTTTCCTACCTAGAAGTTGTTGCCCGCTCACTTCAACCGAAGCAATAGGTGCTTTCTGTTTCATACTATGAGCCACTATCTCAGCCGAAGAATCTAATTCACCTGTTCTAATCCATCCCCTAACATGCTGCAGTTGTGCAGCTATAAAGTAGGACCATGGGTTCGGGAGGGACAAGCCGCCGCCTCCTTTCTTACTTTTTTGGAGTGTCTCTATGCAAATTCTCGGTTGTTTTTTTCTTCCATATCGATGATCTAAAAATCCCTTGAATTTAGTCAAATATCCTCTGTGGGACCCATACCGGCGAGTTATGTAATAAATATAGTAGCTGTGGCATGAATATCATTTTAATTAAATTACAGCTGCCAATTACCGTAAGGGGCAGCTTACACCAAACATTAGTTTTGACTACAAATTTAGCAATTAGTGGCTCTAGATTCAGTTTTATGTATTTGGCTGGTACTAGTGTTATCATTACACCTAAATATTTGAATTGAGTGGTTAGTTGCAGGGGTATACGGGTGAGAGCCAATTGTGATGGTGTGGGATCTAATGGGAGAATTGTGGACTTGTCCCAGTTTATTTTTAGCCCAGAGAATGTCCCAAAATCAACAATCTCCTTCATTATTGGATCTATGGACTTCTGCAGGTCTCCTACATACAACAATAGATCATCTGCATATAACAAGACTCTTTCTTCCCGGGTGCCTATTGGAAATTCCCTCCAATGTGGAGAGTTGCGTAGAAGACAGGCTAGGGGCTCAATTGCTATCGCAAATAACAGGGGGGGGACAAGGGACAGCCTTGCCGTGTACCTCTATGTAAAGTAAAGTGTTTGGAAAGTAGTCCATTCGCTCTAATCCTTGCTAACTGGGAATTGTACAGTAATTTGACCCAGGAGATAAAACCCGGCCCAAATCCCATTGATTCCAAGACTTCCCACAGATATTCCCATTCTACGCTGTCAAAAGCCTTGGCAGCATCTAAGGATATTATTGCGTGGCATCCCTCAGTATTTATCGATCTTTGGAGATTCCAAAACAGTCGACGGAGATTATTGGCCATACTCCTATCCGGCATTATTTCAGCCTGATCCCTATGTATTAAAGGAGTAATTGCCTTATTAAGTCAATTGGCCAGTAATTTGGCTAGTAAATTCACATCATTAGGTAGGAAAGAAATAGGTCTGTATGAGTCAGATCTAACTGGGTCCTTATTGGCCTTTGGGATAACTACCACTATCGCCTCTCTCATAGATTAAGGTAGCCTTCCGATTCGTAGCGTATTATTAAAGGTATCCAAAAGGTGTGGGAGGAGACAGTCCCTGTATTGTTTAAAGAATTCCCCTGGTAATCCGTCCGACCCTGGGGCCTTTTCATTAGGAAGAGAGCTTAGAGCCATTTCAAGTTCCTCCAATCTAATGGGTTCATCCAGATACGCGGCAGATTCTAGGGATAATTTAGGGATAGATATTTGGCTAAGATATTTTTTAATATCATCTCTTGCCATGAACAATTTAGAAGAATATAATTCCTTATAAAAGTTATGAAACGTGTCAAGGATTACTGAACTTTCCACGGAAAGTTCTTCATCAGATGTTCTAATTGCTGCTATTCTGGATGCACCCTCTTGTGACCGGACCACCCTAGCTAGCAGACTACCTGTACTCTCCTCTGCCTCAAAGTATTTTTGTTTGGTCAAGAACCGTTTATTGTCCGCTATATGTAACAAATAATCTGTGAGTTTGGATTGTGCTTCTCTCCATACTGCCTTAGACTGCTGAGAGGGTGTACTTGCATATGCTTGTTCATTCCTTATCACTTCCTGTTGTATAGCTTTTAGTGAGTTCCCTAGTTTTAATTTTACATCTGTTAATTTTCTGTATATAAAGACCTCTCGCATATGCTTTCATGGCTTCCTATACTGTACCAATGGGTGCTGACCCTATGTTAAAATTAAAGAATTCCCTTATATATTCTGTCAGGGGATCTTCCTCATCTAACAAGTGTATCCAGAAAGGGTTAATTTTCCAGAGCGTTGAACCGCAGCGTCCCATGTCTTTTTCTAATCTCAATTCTATATGTATAGGAGAGTGAGCCGAGTGGCATCGCGGTAAATATTCAATAACAGAGGTGTATGGCAAAGCTTCCAGGTATCCAATGGGTAGATCTATTATGGACAAAGAATTATGGGACGCAGAGAAGCAGGAGTACTGCCGTTCCTGAGGGAATCTAATTCTCCACAGGTCATGTAGGTCCAGCTCTCTGAGTAATTTTGCCAATAAGGTTTCCCCAGTATGTGTTAGATGATTAGGTGGCGGGAACTTATCCAAAGAAGGGTTCAGATATTTGTTAAAGTCGTCCACCATCAGGACTGGCGCCTGGGGGCCCTGCACTATCCATGTCATTACCTCTTTTATTACACCGGTGGAGTATGGCGGTGGAATGTATATGACAATTAGAAGAAATTGTACCCCAAAAATAGAACAGTGCAGAAAAACATATCGGCCCTCAGTATCAATTTTACTAGAGTGACACTCAAAGGGAATGGCTCTATGAACCAGGACACTAACCCCTCTTGCATGCGTAGAGAAGGTGGACTGAAAGGCCTCTGAGATCCATGGTTTATGAAGCAGTCTTTGGGATTGTTTAGACAGGTGAGTCTCAGTGAGACACATTATAGCTGGTTGATATGTCTGGACAGCCGTAAAAACAACCTGACGTTTAGAACGATCTCCCAGGCCTCTAACATTCCATGCCGAAACGTGAGTTTTATCCGCCATCATTCCGTGATAAACATAGGAGAGAGGGCGGACTAGGTACCCATATAAAACAATCGCCGTATGCAAATGAACAATAGCATGCACTGTCTCTCTGCAGAACTTAACCCCAGATGAACCATAAACATAATAATTCCTATAAAAGAACAAACTTTTGGTGGTCCCCAAGCAGGACCTGAGGCACATGAAAAGTTCCTGTAACCCGCAACATAGGAAGTGGTAACACATCCGCATTTACGGACCAGAACTCTATGATAGAGAGATCCGGGCAGCAATAAAAGAGGGCATCACGTGGCATAATGGCATGTTTAACCCTTGACATGTCAACAAGACAAGTAACAATAACACAGGTATGAATACTAAAGTCAGTGTTGTTGTATAGCACCAGATTGATCACTGCTCCAGGACACGTTAGTGATCATGTAAGAACAGACTCATAACAAGCATTAAACATTATACTTATCCGCCTGTCCCCATAGTCTTCCATGGTGTCTCAGGAAAAGTCCCAGGCATTGCATTTCCCACTCTTCTATCAGTCGTTTTCATAGCGTTCAGACAACAGGGATTCCATTTGTTCAACCCAGTGGCTGGCTTCCTCCGGGGAGTCGAAAAAATGGGTTTCTCCTTTGTCTTAACTAAGGGCAACATAAATAAGTGACTGACTGATTCTCTTAGCAAAATGCTGGGTAACTTTCTTTAATTGACCCAGTCAATCTGCCAACATCTTGTATTGAAAAGCTCCAGCTGATAATGATGAGTCATGAATATTCATGAGCTCCTGACTCTCCCTGCCTACCTGCTGCTGATTGACAGTTTTTTTTCCATATGAAGCAGCAGCATGTGGGCAGGGGAGTGGCTATAGCTCTGAATTATATAAACGCTGGACTCAAATCGGCTCATTAGCATGTGGCATATTTGTCTGTATATTATGAGGTAACCATCTGTCACACCAGTAAGGGAATACATCTAAGGCACTTTTTAGTAGTTAATGGAGATATATATATATATATTAGATTATAATCAAATATTCACATGACAGGTTCCCTTTAAACATTATCCGCAGCTTGGAGTATTGGATATTTTGTGAGCGTAGTCGTTTCTTGACGTAAGGAATCGTGCACGCTGTCTCTGCACCTCCGCTTAGAAGTCCGGAAAAATGGAGACTCTTTGTCCATCTATGAATAGATTCTGGTGTTCTCTTGCCTTGTGGAGAATGGCATCTCTATCATGAAAGTGTAGAATCCTCATTAGCATTGGTCTAGGAGGGCCTCCCGGTGGTGGTGAGCGAGACGGCACTCTGTGCGCCCTCTCTACAGCAAAGAAGGGAGAAAGAGAGTCTTTTCCAAATATCTTTTTGAACTAGTCCTCAAAGAAATGGACAGCGTGGGACCCTTCTGATTTTTCAGGAACTCCCACTATGGGAAGGTTGTTTCTGTGCGATCTATTTTCCAAGTCCTCCGTTTTATTTATTAGGAGGGTGATATTGTGGATTACTTAGCCAGATCACGTTTCATAGGGGAGACCTGATCTTCCAGGCGGGATACGTGTCCCTCTGCTTCAGCCATTCTTTCGTTAACTTTCCTCATGTCCTGTCTAATAAAGGACACATTCTCTTGGAGGGACCCAATGGATGTATTGAGGGTCATCAAGGCTGCACTACATTAGTGCGAGGATGCATAAATGTCCTTAGTGGTAGGATAAGACAGAAGTGGAAGCATGGGGATAGAGGGTTGTATTTGGGCTTTGCATAAAGAACTATGCTCGGTGGGGGGCCCCCGTCACTTTCCTTTACCTCCCCCACGTGGGATCCGCCATCTTGCATGTAACCACGGCCGGGCGCAAGCGCAGAAGATTAGACGTGAATGATGCCAGGAGGATTTAATTGCCCATGCGCAGGATAGTGACTGGGGAGAGTTGTAGCCGCCGCCCAGCGAAGTGAATATTGATGAGCTGGGCGGGGCTTCAGAACGGCAGTTGGGAGCGGCTGGCTGGGCGCATTTTGAGATGAAACGCCGCCCCTTGGGCAGATTGGTGACGAGACAGGCAGGTTATAAAACTTTATTTTTCGGTATTTATACGGTGGACAGGGGGCATACTTAGATGCTTTTAATAGACTGTATAAGACCTGTAATGTCATATATATATAACTAAATATGCTGATTTTGCCTGTCAGTGTCCCTTTAAGGGTGGGTTCACACTAGCGTTAGGGATTCAATTATGGCTTTCCATTATAACATGGTTATAACGGAATCCATAAGACGGATGGACGGATCCGTTCTTCTGCCCATAGACTTGTATTATGACGGAATGCAAAACGGAAGCCTTTAAAAGGCATTCCGTTTGCTCTTCGTCCTAATAGAAGTCTATGGGAATCAAAACTGATCCGTCTGGGTCCCGTTATGCAAGACGGAAAACAAAGTTTCACAGTCATGTCTTTATATTATTCTCCTTCGAACTCTTCAGCGGAATAAGAATAATTTGTTGGCCAGTAGAGCATGTTGTATAATCCTAAATCTTGCTAAGCTGTTACTTCTGAGGATATTCTCCTAACAGACAGTGTGTGTGGATGTGGTCATCTGCTCTGCCGTGACACAATGCACATTTCTGTTTTCAGTGGAAGAGATAAACAGTTGTGTTGAAGAAAACACTGAATGATTTGTACTCCTCTGGTTTATCTTCATAGCATGCTCATCTGCAAAGAGTCGGCCTCCTCTTGTACCATCCGTACCAGCCCCTATGATAACTCTTTAGATTTAGTGCCATAAATTTGACCTCAATAGACCATTAGTGTTTTATTAAATATCAGCATTGGTTCTTGAGCCTTTAAAGGGTTTCTACCACTTGAATATCACATATTTGGTGTTCAGACACTAGCGATTCGCTAGTGTCTGTTCTTGCCTACAAGCTAATTATCACATTAATCCGGGCTGCCGATACCTCAAAAAAAGCACTTATATCTTTATGCAAATGAGCCTCTAGGTGCTATGCAGGCGTTTTTCTAAGCACCTAGAGGCTCCGTCTACCTTGCATTTTGCCGCCCTGCGCCTCGCTCCAGCACGCCCATCTCTCACTGTAATCGATCCTCCCCCTGCTTCAGCCTTCCGAAATCCCGCGCCTGCGCCGTCCGTCGCGGCATTCGGAGGCATTCGGCGCAGGCGCAGTCAATGTCTGACCGCTTGCTGCTGGGCTTCGTCTGTCCCACGGAGCTCTGTGACGTCATCGGCGCAGGCGCAGTTGAAATGTCTGAGCAGGGAGCGGTCAGACATTGACTGCGCCTGCGCCGAATGCCTCCGAATGCCGCGACGGACGGCGCAGGCGCGGGATTTCGGAAGGCTGAAGCAGGGGGAGGATCGATTACAGTGAGAGATGGGCGTGCTGGAGCGAGGCGCAGGGCGGCAAAATGCAAGGTAGACGGAGCCTCTAGGTGCTTAGAAAAACGCCTGCATAGCACCTAGAGGCTCATTTGCATAAAGATATAAGTGCTTTTTTTGAGGTATCGGCAGCCCGGATTAATGTGATAATTAGCTTGTAGGCAAGAACAGACACTAGCGAATCGCTAGTGTCTGAACACCAAATATGTGATATTCAAGTGGTAGAAACCCTTTAAAGGGCATCTATCAGCAGATTTGTCCCTATGACACTGGCTGACCTGTTACATGTGCACTTGGCAGCTGAAGGCATCTGTGTTGGTCCCATGTTCCTATGTGCCCGCATTGCTGAGAAAAATTTATGTTTTAATATATGCAAATGAGCCTCTAGGAGCAAAAGGGGGGTTGCCATTACACCTAGGGGTTCTGCTTTCTCTGCAACTGCCGTGCCCTCTGCACTTTGACAGGGCCAGGCAAGGAAAACATCCCCACTGCCTGGCCCTGTCAATCAAAGTTCAGAGGATGCAGCAGTTGCAAGGAGAGCCGAGCCTCTAGGTGTAATGGCAACACCCCTGTTGCTCCTAGACAATCATTTGCAAATATTGAAACCTCATTTTCTCACCAATGCTGGCACATATGAACATGGGACCAACACAGATGCCTTCAGCTGCCAAGCGCACATGTAACAGGTCAGCCAGTGTCATAGGTACAAATCTGATGACAGATGACCTTTTTTAAATGATTCTTTTCCTGTGTCTCAAAATAAATGAAAACATAAAAATAACAAGAAGACACCCAGAAAAGAAAACTTAAACCAGTAGGATATGTGGGACCAAATTTATAGGACATATCTTTAAGTCTTCTTTTGATTAAAGCTTTAAAGGCTATGTACACCTTTTTGGAGGCAGTTTTTGTTTATGATTGCATTTTACTAATTTTTGTCTAAAAATCATATTTTCAATTGACGTTTATTAAAATATTTAGCCATTTTGTCACAAAGGGTTAACTTTTTTTTTCTAGCTGTGTGACTGGTACTTTCACTTTTAGGCCTTGTTCACACATCAGTTATTTGATCACTTATTTCCATAAGTTATTGTGGGCCAAAACCAGATGAGGATCAAAAACACAGAACAGTTGCAGATCTTTTCATTATATCTCTGTGTAGCCTCCACTCCTGGTTTTGGCTCACAAAAACAGATTTAAATAACTGAGGCGTGAACATAGCCTTACTTTGTCATCTAACAACCCTTATCTCTAAACTACTGAGAGGTCACAAACACTCATTTAGCCACATTCTTAGTAAAATAAGGATTGAGCTTTGATGTTTATAATGTCAGAGAGCAGAGATTAGGAGTCTGTTTTCTCCCTAGATAACGGAAAAGACAGAAAATCCACAGGCTGCTACTACAGCATCTCAGCTATGTACACAAAAAAGGATTCCAGATTTTAATAAAGACAAATTGAATAAATTATTTTTAGCTCACAATAAGTACAAGGCAGTAATAAAAAAAAAAATGCCCCCAAAGGTGTACATAGCCTTTTAACCACCTAACTGTTTTGAAAGAGTCCAGCTCCAGGAGTGGGAAAAGTAGCTAACTGGAGGAGGGGGCTGCTTTAGAGCTCTTGAATGGTAGCAGCTAGAAACATGAAACTGGTCTTGTTTGAAAGCCGACATTCCAGCAATCAGTACAAGGGCAGATATCACTGATAGAAACCAACATACTTTGAATGCAGCTGAAAGTAAAAGTAAAAACAGGTTCTAACAGTGATTTCTCGTCTGTTTGCTTGGACTGTTTTGTATGAAAGCCTGGAATGTCAGCTTTCAAACAAGACCAGTTGTTTCTAGCTGCTACCATTCAGAGATGGCAGCCCTCCCCCCTCCAGTTAGCTACTTTTCCCACTGAACTCAGGCAAAACAGATGGTTAAAGGGAACCTGTCGCCGGGATTTTGTGTATAGAGCTGAGGACATGGGCTGCTAGATGGCCGCTAGCATATCCACAATACCCAGTCCCCATAGCTCTCTGTGCTTTTATTGTGGGAAAAAAATGATTTGATACATATACAAATTAACATAAGAGAAGAGTCATATTTTCAAGCTCTGACTCATCGCAGGTTAATTTGAATATGTATCAAATCTTTTTTTTACACAATAAAAGCACACAGAGCTATGGGGACTGGGTATTGCGGATGTGCTAGCGGCCATCTAGCAACCCATGTCCTCAGCTCTATACCCAAAATCCCGGTGACAGGTTCCCTTTAAAGGATATGGAAAGTTTTGGAACCATTTTTGTTAAATTGATTTAGATGTTATTTGTAGTGTTGAGCGAAGTAAGCTTCTGATGCTTCATCTACTTCATTCAAACTTCGGCATAATACTGTACAGAGATTCGTCTCCGTACATCATTTGAATGTATGGGCTCCGATGAGTTGAAGTAAGTTATTCGCGAAGTCGCACGTGACTTCGTTGAATAAATTCTATAGTTGATTTTTAAAGTAGAAAGCCACTTTAAAACTAACTTGGCTTGGGTTCCGATTAGTGTTTGTACACACACTGTACTATTGATTGATATGTTTTTTTAAAAATTTAGGTACACTTTAAGGATTTACCAAGTATTGTTTCTACCTTTTTGATCTAATTGTGTTTTTGTTCATTGATCAGTTATGCTGGAAGGAAGTTTTGAAGATGTAGAGAAACGCCTGTCAGACTTGGAGGAACTATGTGAACAGTGTGAATTTCAGCGGTTCCAGCATATGCAGTACAGACAGTTAGGAAACTACAAGAAAATGAAAAGGTTGGTGTCAATCTAATATGTATGTTCCGCGATCACTCAAAAACGCAACCATTGATTTCAACTAAACTTGGTGTACACATCCCTTGCTACCTGGAAAGAACTCTTGTGAGTGTCACAGCTCTCTCTAGCACGTACTGTTCCTGAGATATTACCAAAAAATGCAAATATGGCACATCACATGACATACATTAGCCAATAGAAGCCTGCAGGTCTTTCTCTTCATATCCCAACTGCCATACGCACGGTCACATGTCCCTTATTAGCCAATAGAAGCTCACAGGTCCTTAGTCTCCACATACACACAGTTTTACACCAGGTTTCCATAACAACCCAGCCATTTTTCTTCACTGCTGCAGGTCAGCTTTAAATGGGCAGGGAGCTGTAGCTGACACTGTTAAGGGAGCGGAGTGCTGTGGAGGTCACAGTTCAGGGGGCAGGTAGGGTGGCTATTCAGGCCACCCTCAAAAGATGGATTTAAAATCCCCGCCCCTAGGTCCCACTAAGTCACACCCCCAATCTGGTTATGCCACGCCCCCTCCCACTTCACAGCCGAGAGGGATTGAAAAAATGAAGGTAAAAATCAACTTCTGTCAGCTGCAGGGGTGGGAGGGATGGTGACTTTCTCCCTGCAGCTCACGCTCAGACAGCACAGTGCTGCTGTCTTAGAGTGAGCGGTTCAAAAGGACATTCTTGTGTAAGATATTCCCAAAAAATGCATTAGCCAATAGAAGCCTGGTCACATGTCCCTTATCAGCCAATAGAAGCTCACAGGTCCTTAGTCTCCACATACACACAGTTTTACACTAGGTTTCCATAACAACCCAGCCATTTTTCTTCACTGCTGTAGGTCAGCTTTAAAGGGGCAGGGCGCTGTGGATGACTTTAAGGGAGCGGAGTGCTATGGAGGTCACAGTTCAGGGGCAGATACGGTGGCCTTTCAGGCAACCCTCAAAAGACAGACTTAAAACCCCCCGCCCCCCGGTCCCTCTAAGCCACGCCACCTCCCTCTCTGCAGCCAACGGGGATTCAAAAAATTAAGGTAAAAATCAACTTCTGTCAACTGCAGGGGATTGAGGGAGGTTGCCTTTCTCCCTGCAGCTCATGCTCAGACAGCACAGTGCTGCTGTCTGAGAGTGAGCTGTTCAAAAGAACATCCCTGTGTCTGTCCAGGCCCTGCGCTGGACGGAGGACGGAGTCTTAAAGCCGGACTGTCCGGCCTAAAACTGGACCTCTGACCACCCTAGGGGCAGGCTGCTGTGAAGGTCACTGTTAAGGGAGCGGCATGCTGTCGAGGTCACTGTAAAAGGGGCGGGCTGCTGTGTAGATCACTGATAAGGGGGCGGGCACTGTGGACGTCTCTCTGTTAAGGAGACAGGGAACTGTGGAGGTCACAGTTAAAGGGACGGTCCGCTATAGAGGTCAGTGTTAAATGGTGGGGTGCTGTAGAGCTCACTGTTAAGGGGGATACTGTTGAAATCTTTTAATGACCTACACAAGCATTAAATGAAATGGATGAAATATACCCGTGCGAAGCCGGGTCCTTCTGCTAGTATTTTATATACAGGGTAAGATTTGTCAAGCCCCTTGTGGCTTTGCCATCTTTTATGAAAGGGTTGGCGAGAGGCCTGCACAGCGCAACTAATTTTAAATGTGTCCATCTCCTAGCTGGCATAGATTTCAAATTCTGGCACACAGACCTGCTGAGAAGTGCTAATAAGCCCTAAGGCGTGGACCCCACTCCACCACTAAGCGGATCAAAACTGGCATTAGAAACGCCAGTCTTGATAAATCCGCCCCACCGAATGTAAAGTATATTTCATTTAGTGTGACAAGATTACCATGGCTCCTTGACTCGATCATGTCACATTCTTAGGCCTCATGCACACGGCTGTTTTGGTCCGCATCCGAGCCGCCGTTTTGGCAGCTCGGATGCGAACCCATTCACTTCAATGGGGCCACAAATAATGCAGACAGCACTCTGTGGACTCTGTGTGCTGTCCACATCCGTTGCTCTGTTCCGTGGACCGCTAAAAAAATATAACATGTCCTATTCTTGTCCGCGCTTTGCGGATAAGAATAGGCATTTATATTAAAGGCTGTCCGTACCAATCCGCAAATTGCAGAACGTGCACGGACGCCATCCGTGTTTTGCGGATCCGCAATTTGCGGACCGCAAAACACACCACGGTTGTGTGCATGAGGCCGTATGCTGTGAAAGCAGCTTTTTATGCAGACTTATGGCCTGATAAAGTTGGGCTGTCCTTTTGTACATTACCTTGAGGTTCCGAGAATTATTTTCTGTATTGCCATAGCTCCATGGAAGCCGTTTTGGCTGTCACTCCCTTATCAGCTATATCTATTAGTAACAGTGGTTTTACACACTTTGATAATGCATACAGTTCCTGATTATAAAGGAAGCATGTGATGCATCTTTTTATGTAGAAATTATTTAATGCATAGAGAAATCTCATCATTGTGTGAACTATAACTAATGGCAATAACTAAGGCAAAACTCTCACGAATCCATCGTGGGATTGCAGATAACCAACCATGACTTTTTTTGATCTTATGATCCAAGTATTTAGTACTTCTGAAGATTTGTGGTTGCAGTTTGGACTATATAAAGCAGTAGTCCGTGAGTCTTTACACATTGAGACAATCGTTATTGACTTGAATTTAGTTGGGAAAAAACAACAACAAAAAAATATATATTTTAAGAAGGTACAAGGAATCATCGTAGATGATGGGTACATGTCACCGAGGTTCCTGGCCTCGGTGGAATAAGACGTTTTTATGTGTCAGCAGCAGTTGCTGTTTGACACCTAGTATCTTAGTATGGCTGTAATAGCTGATCCGGGACGGCTCTTACTGGGAGTAGTCAAAGTGCTGGGTGGGTGACTACTCCCCATGTTCCAGGCTGGGTTTTGCCAGGCATAAAAACCAGCCAGCACTGCCACTGCCAGGTGGGGGAGGATTACCTCCGTCTGACAGTGGAGCTCAGGAGGTCTGTGTGTTGTGATCTAAGGGCTGTGTTGGGATCCGCAACTTGAGCTGGGCTGGAGGGCTCAGACCCCTGTGAGGGCGAACGGGCCGCCTAATGCCAGTCTGTGGATGTGACAAAGCAGAATTTCCAACTGAGTGTGAAGTAAAACCCAGGAGAAAAGGTGACTGTTTTTTGTATATGAACTTTTCATGTATGTGAACAATCACCAAGCCACTTGTGTTCTTGTTTTGCTTTCACGTGTGAATAAACACTGATGTTTTGGACCAAGAACTTGCACTTTGCCTCTGTGCTGCATCCGCTAATCCGAACTACCAGAGCGAAGCCCCACAATATATATATATATGTATGTGTGTGTGTGTGTGTGTGTGTGTGTATATATATATATATATATATATATATATATGCACTTACAATGCTGCAGCTGTGATGTAATGTTTTGGCTGCAGTGATGATCAGTGCAAGGCAGAAAGGGAAGCTGAATGTGAGTCGGGACATTTCTGGATCCGAAGGAAACCACCAGTCCACCAGCTATTAAGCCCTTCCCAACCACCACCATATATGCACAGGAGAAGACAGCTCTTTAAAGTTGGCGCCTGTTAGCAGGCGCATAGTCTCTGGGTTTCTAAATTTTTAAACAGACACTCCAGGATAATGTCTGCAATTGGTGATAGCGCCGATCGCAGACACCTAACCTTTTAGATGCCATTGTCAAATGTGACCATGGCATCTGACAGCAGGAAACCCAGGAGTGTCCTGAACTCCTGTGTCCTGAACAGCTCCCCGCATGGCGATTTGGTGAAGTCGTTCACTGTATTAGATAGCATGGGTGTCTCTGAAGAAACAATGAATTGCAAAGATGCATTGAATGTAAGGGAGAAGCTATCTAATAATTGCTTCTTATAGTCACCTAGGATGATATAAAAAAAAAAGTTTTAAAAAATACAAAATTCTAATCTCCCTCCTGTCACCATATCATCTGTATTAAGGCAGGCACATAGCCTGGTAGGGGCGATTCTGCAGGTTAAAATAATACCTTCCTCCTCATTGTTGGCGCTACGGTTGTTGATTAAAAATCGTATCTTTTGCTGCAGGCAATTTTGCACCAGGAGGCAGGCTTTTTCAGTAGGAGCACGGCTATGTGAAGTCTAAACACCCCCCTCTTCTTGATTGACCGCTCTAGAGTACGACTTGGTCTAGCGCTGTGAAGCAAGGGGAGGGGGGGTGCTCGTACTGAAACAGCCTGCCTCATGGTGCTCTAAATTGCCTGTCAGCAAAGGAATAAAAGTACAATTTTATCAACAACCATGGTGCTGATAGTGAGGAGGAAGGTATTATTTTTAAACTAGGATAACCCCTACCACACTATGTGCCTGCTGAAAAACTATATATAAATGTGTAATTCCTGCAATCATACGGAGCTGTGGAATGAAGGGAACAGGTCAGTTAGGAAGTGCCGTAAAAGCAAAAACCATATAACTAGCAGAATTATTATTATTTTTAATTTTTTTCCAGTTCCACCGCATTAGGATTTTGTCCAACTTCCCATGACATTTTATGCAGTATTAAATGGTGCCATCAGAAAGTACGACTAGCTCTCATACGGCTATATGAACGAAAAAATATGGAAAATCCTCAGGGGCTGAAAGAGTTAAAGAGGACCCTCAGCAAGATCATCCCTATTAACCACATTGCTTGCCAAGTAAAAAGCATACATTTCTTATGTAGATCACTTACGGAGTTCACCTGCAGTTAACGTTTGTATCATTATGCAGATGAGGTGTTAAGTACACCGAGCGGCAGGCTACGACGCAGTGTCTCAATTGCCACTCCCCCTCCCCATGATTGACGGGGGCCAGACATCTTGCCTGTCCCTGTAATCCCATGCCTGCCGCCTGATTCACAGTGTCTGTACAGGCACAATAGTTATCTGTGCTCCTGGGGAAGCCAAAGCAGATATATTGCACGGCGCAGGCACAGGATTACTATCCGAATTGCAGTTGAAACATTTCGTTAGCGCTAAGGTGCCCCCTAAGAGCTCAGGTCCACCCCTTTTGTAAACCTAATGCCTCATTTGCAGAATAATAAAAGCTTTAATTCCACATGAACGGGGCAACCGCTTCTCATTTGCAATTTACCAATATGCTGCCATCTTTACATTTTGAGTAGAAATCCTCTTTAAAGGGATTCTGTCACCCCCCAAAAGTCATATTATTATTATTATTTTTTTAGGCTAATTAAAATCCTTATACTGCGATTTTTCAATATATAGGGCTCTCACCCCTTTTCTGTTGGCTAGTTTATTTAAAAACGGCACTTTTATAATATGTAAATTACCTCTCTACCAGCAAGTAGGGCGTCTACTTGCTGGTAGCCGCCGCATCCTCCTTTAAAAAAAACGCCCCCTCCTCCTGCTGATTGACAGGGCCAGGGAGCATTCTCCTCCTCCGATTCGCCCTGTCTGCAATTCAAATCCCGCGCCTGCACCGATGACGTCACCTTTAAACCCGAAAGAGAAGACGTCATCGGCGCGGGCGCACTGAGGGAGTGCTGAGAAAGCGAGTGTCCTTCTCTCAGAGCGCCTGCGCCGAATGAGGTGCAGGCGCGGGATTTGAATTGCAGACGGGGCCAGTCGGAGGAGGAGAGCGCTCCCTGGCCCTGTCAATCAGCAGGAGAAGGGGGCGTTTTTTTTTTTAAAGGAGGATGCGCCGGCTACCAGCAAGTAGACGCCCTACTTGCTGGTAGAGAGGTAATTTACATATTATAAAAGTGCCGTTTTTATATAAACTAGCCAACAGAAAAGGGTAAGAGCCCTATATATTGAAAAATCGCAGTATAAGGATTTTAATTAGCCCCCCAAAAAAAAGACTTTTGGGGGGGGGGGGGGGGGTGTGACAGAAGCCCTTTAAGAATATTTACCGGGGGTCTTCGACCCACCTTTTTATGACACTCCTGATTAAGTGACTTCGAGTTTCAGTTTTGTATCATTTTTCTTCTTCTGATGAATATTCTTCTATACCAGGCTAATTTTTCTGGCTCTGTTCTAAATCTATTTTTGAGATGTCATTTTTGAGGAAGTTTACAGAGACTGACACTTTGGCAGTAGAAGGCAGACTGTGGCTGAATGCCTGTATGAGTTTCTCCCAAGCTTAAAAGCTATGATGGTTTAACCCCCTCCGGACTACTGAACTTAAATTTACATTAGTATTTTAAACAGTCCTTTTATTGTGTTATGTGTGCTGTGTAAATGAGCAATAGATTGCTTTGCTTTGTCCCTGAAGGGGAGCTAACGTAAGCACCAACCATAAGAGAGATTGCTTCTGCCGTCAGGTGGTTTTATGGTTTCCTTCATGACAGTCAGTGTTTTGGTCAGTGATTTCCATCAGTGATTGGAGCCTCCACAGAGATGAGGCGTTCCCTCCCGGCAATCGCTAACTAGCTAGCGGAGGAGAACACTGCTATTACATGCATCGATTTCCTCCGCAGCATGTGAAGAAGCAATCGCTATGCCATCGCTCATCCCGATACTGTCTAAAGGATCGCTATTAGACACTACAATCTGCCACCGGCAAGCGCAGATTTTTTAATGCATGCTTACAAATTAGAATTTCTCGGCGGCAGTATTACACTGATGAGCGCTTAATGATTAATTCCCGCCCCCGGGCCATTTTTTGCGTTCCGTATACGGAACCATCCATTTCAATGGTTCCGCAAAAAAAACGGAATGTACTCCGTATGCATTCAGTTTTCGTTCCGTTGAAGGATAGAACATGTCCTATTATTGCCCATAAATCACGTTCTGTGGCTCCATTCAAGTCAATGGGTCCGCAAAAAAAAAACCTAATGCATACGGAAATGCATCCGTATGTCTTCCGTATCCGTTCTGTTTTTGCGGAACCATCTATTGAAAATGTTATGCCCAGCCCAATTTATTCTATGCAATTACTGTATATGGTATACGGAACAATGGTTCAGTGAAAAAAACGGACCGCAAAACAATGAAAAAGCCATACGGTTATGTGCAATAAACCTTAGAAAGTACAACTTGTCCTGCAAAAAATAAGCCCTCATATGGATATGTGAATGGAAAAATAAAAAAGTTATGACTCAAGTAGGATAGGGGGAAAAAATGAAAATGAAAAAACCTCTGTTGTCCTAAGAGTTAAAAACATGATACAGATATTCACTAAAAGTCGTGTTTATTCGTAAAGCATACAGCTTCAAGATTGGCCCAACCTTTTCTTCCTTATGTGCCTGTAGCTGTGTGAACATATACAACATACGAAGAATAGTAACCATTACTGAAGAGAATGAGCCTGTCCAAGCTGTTTTAGTAATGGGTGCTTTCAGTGTAATAAAGCGCAAGCACAGAGATTCTCAAATGTTCATCCTCCCCCAAACTGCTTACCTACTAATTTCTTCCTAACCTTAAAGACAGGAGATTGAGATGCTTTTTAATTTATGATAAAATTAGACTCCATTTGCCCGTTTTTAGTACAGAACACTTGTGCTTTGTGGACAGAATTAGAACTGCGCCAACTGCGGAGAGGCAGGAAGTGAGATCATTCCTCCCTCCGCTGCTCTTTGTCATGTCTTTGTTCTGCAAGTGAAATATGCAGGATAATCCCTAAAGCACGTTGGCTTTTTTGTTCAACTTTGGATGCTTTTCTCTGCTTATTGCGCTGCATTTGAATGTAGTTTTCTTCATTAAAGCAGATCGCTACACCAGCACATTTATTTTCCAGCTCTGACAGATGTACGGAAAACCACACAGTTAACTCACATTTCCTTAATGTACCTCTATTTTGGAATTAATGTAATTCAGTTTTGCTGTGTGTTTTTCTCTTTGCTGAAATAAAACGCTCCATAAACACGTGTTTTTTTTGCAAAAACTGTATGCGTGTTTTTTTGCCACACTAAAAAAACAGCGACTTTGTGACAGCGCCATGATTGAAAAATAGGTTCCTTACAAATGACGAAACTCCTTGCTGTACGGATATTTCCGGCACCAGCAGTATCGGTGTGCTGCCTGTGTCATTCACACTGTGCTTATGAAAAGCAGGGAGCAGGGGAAAGTCTCACTCGTGTTAAGACTTTTTTTAGAGAATAAAATGTCTTGTACAGGCGTTATTGTAACCTTTGATTGCCGTCTTATGTTGTTCAACTTCAAGTCACGTTGTAGCCCTAACCACCAAACAGGGAAGTGGTTCAAAGAGCTTCTGTTTAGAAGGGGCTGTCTGTGCATTACATGGACAGTCTAATGTTTTCAGTGTCTGTGTAGTGCTTAAAGGGAACCTGTCGCCAGTTTTATGGTGTCCTAACTAAGGGCAACATAAATAAGTGACTGATTCTCTTAGCAAAATGCTGGGTCACTTTCTTTAATTGACCCAGTCAATCTGCCAACATCTTGTATTGAAAAGCTCCAGCTGATAATGATGAGTCATGAATATTTATGAGCTCTTGACTCTCCCTGCCTACCTGCTGCTGATTTGACAGTTTTTTTTCCATATGAATCAGCAGCAGGTGGGCAGGGGAGTGGCTATATCTCAGAATTAAAAAAACGCTGAACTCAGTGACATCACGCTGGACTCATTAGCATGTGGCATCTTTGTGTGTATAATATGAGGTAACCATCTGTCACACCAGTAAGTGAATACATCTAAGGTACTTTTTTAGTAGTTAATGATTGTATATAATTAGATTATAATCAAATATCCACATGACAGGTTCCCTTTTAAACAGGTTCTCCAGTAATGATTTAAAATGGCTGCTAGCGACGCATCCTAGAAAGTGGATAGGACAGGTTTTGTCCAGCTGGATAGGTAAGGGGCTTCGCAACACATGCAGTACAGTGGTGAGTGTTCTTGTCGGGCTGCTTCTCCGTGTCTTGGCACGTGGGATGTCTCTGTTCTACAATAGATACTAATGACTCAGTCCTATTTCTCATGCATGGCATTGGGGGACACAGCACCATGGGGTATATGCCCAGCTGCCACTAGGAGGCTGACACTAGAAACAAAAAAAGTGTTGGCTCCACCCAGGTGGGCTATACCCCTCTGCCAGAGCCGAGAGAGATCAGTCTAGTTCTAGTGTCCGTAGGAGGCAGATATGACCTGCTATCTTTTTTCGCAGGTCATCCTGCAAATTTTTTATTTTTTGTTTTTTATTTTGTTTGCTCTTTTTTTTTTCTCTGCAGGTTTCGGCCTGCTGCAGGGGTGGCTCCATCATGTTCCACTTTAGTTGCCCCCCTGCGGGCACGTACTCTGGTACCTGGCAACCACCCAGTCCCCACTTAAAACTGCTTCCGCAGTGAAATTCCGGTAGACCCACGGGTCCCGTGTTGAGTCCGCTGAGGGGGTGGTCATTGCTGCACCATCGGAAGGTAAGTAGGGATCCGGATCCATTGCGGGGACCCTATAGTTCCCTTCTCCCATGGCCTCTTCGGTGGCCCTTCCTCCCTATCTTCCCCCACCTCCAGGGGGTCATTTTGGGGCCAGGGTGTCTGCAAGGAGGCCCATGTCTTCTGGGTCCGGCACTGGGGGCACAATTAAGAAGCGTTTCCTCACCTCTGGGGGTCTTTTTGGGTGCTTCCTGGCACGGGCGCAGTCTTTCCCTTGGCGCTGTGTCCCTCCCGCTCCGCGGCTGCTTCCGGACGCCACCGCGATCGCCCATTCCCGGCCGCACAATCGAATTTAGGCCCCGGCTTTTCGGCCGACTAGGCCGCAGGTCACGTGGGGCGGAGCTTTCTATCCGCCCACTCCTGGCTTCCCGGGCTCTCTCATTCACCCTCCCATCCATGGGTGGAGCCCTGGGAGGCGCTTGGCTTTTCCTCCAACCCTGTCTCTGCGCGGGCCTTTGCAGGGGGCGTTCCTTTCTGCCGGCTCTTTCCTTCTCCTGCAGTGCCTCACCCGTTCGCCATCTTGCTGCTCTGCTACTGCGATCGGCTTTCTCTGTCGGGGACACAGCACCATTGGGTCTGGTAGGTAGCCTTTTTGGCTGACTCTTTTTCATTGCAGGCTCCATCCTAGCCCTAGCCCTCCATCCTGTCTTCTTCTAGTCAGGACCCCACTCCCCCTGCCGCGATTTCTACCCATTATGCTTGTTCACTGTGTAATAGGAAGTTACCATGCGGCCAGTCTAACTCCCTCTGCGAACAGTGCCTCAACCCCAGATCCGCCCCTGCAGGCCCCTCCGTGTCGGTCCTTCCGGAATGGGCCGCTACCCTGTCCCAAGCCATAGGGAACCTTGCCAGCCTCTCCCAATCCCTGGCGCAGTCTCTGGACCGTTTGCCTGCCCAGATTGCGGACGCCTCTAGCAGGGACTCCCCTGCTGGGGACGTCCGTTCTCGCTCTGGCACGCGATCCCGCAAGCGACCTCGTACGGTCTCGGCCGGGTCCGACTCTTCCTCAGCTTCCCCGGATAAGTCTGAGACGGGCGAGATTTCTTCTTCAGCCGCTTCCGCCGCTCCTGGGGACTCCTCTGCTTCTGACTCTGATGTCTGCGACCATACAGGATCTCATTAAAGCCGTCCGGGACGCGCTCCATGTGCAGGACGATCCTTTTTCCTCCTCCCATGAGTCGGTGTCCTTCCGCCGTTCTAGACGGTCCACTGTGGTTTCCCGAATCACAAGGATCTTGACGCACTTCTGGCTAAGGAGTGGCGTCACCCTGATCGGCGCCTTCACCTTACCAAGGCCTCGGATGTCCCTTATCCTTTTTCTGAGGAATCCGTCAACCTCTGGACGGTTCCTTCTCTGTTAGACCCTCAGATGGCTCGTCTGGCGAAGGCCACTACCCTTCCCCTGGCTGACGCGGCTTTATTGTCTGATCCCGCGTCTGCTCGCCTTTCAGAATATCTGGCAAGCAAGTGTGGAGGACGCTTGGGTTCTGGAGGTGGTTTCCTTCGGATACAAGATCGAATTTTCCGGTCTTCGTCGGGACGGTTCTTCCTGACGTCGCCTCACAGGTCCCCCGCCAGGGCAGGCGAGTTTTTTCGGGCCATTCGTTCCCTTCGCTCTCTAGGGGTCATAGTTCCGGTTCCGTAATCAGAACACTTTCAGGGTTTCTACTCGAACCTGTTCACGGTTCCCAAGAAGGACGGTTCGCTCCCCCCTATCCTGGACCTGAAGGCGCTCAATCACTTCGTCCGTGTCAGTCATTTCCGCATGGAATCCCTCCGGTCGGTGATCGCCTCCTTTAGAGGCGGACGAGTTCCTGTCGTCCATAGGCATTCAGGACGCTTATCTGCACGTCCCCATTGCCCCCTCCCATCAAAAGTTCCTTCGCTTTGCGGTAGATTCTCTTCAATTTCAGTTCATTGCCCTGCCCTTCGGCCTGGCCTCTGCTCCGAGGGTTTTCACAAAGGTGCTAGTGCCTCTTGTGGCCCTTCTCCATGCCAGGGTCATTGGTGCCTTACCTGGACGACCACCTGATCCGGGCGCCGTCATTGGAGGACAACTTGTCCAGCTTACGCATCACCCTCTCGGCTCTTGCCCAATTCGGGTGGCTCATCAACCACTCCAAGTCCTCTCTCGTCCCATGCCGGAGGATGCCTTTTCTGGGCATGATCTTCGACACTCGCCTAGGGCGGGTGTTCCTTCCCCCAGAGAAGATTGCCTCTCTTCAGGCGGGGGTGACTCGTCTCCGCGACCCATCCCCTCTAACCATCAGGATGTGTATGCTTGTCCTGGGCAGGATGGTGGCCTCTTTCGAGGCCATTCCCTATTCCCAATTCCACTCCCGGGACCTTCAGTTGTTCATCCTATCCAGGTGGGACAAGTCCCCGGCAGGCCTCGATCGCCGGACCCGTCTCCCTCCCAAGTTTTGCCAGGATCTCTCCTGGTGGCTGAATCCTCGGACGGTGTCCCTGGGCCGGTCCTTCATTCCCCCCAGTTGGTGGGTGATCACCACGGATGCCAGCCTCTCGGGTTGGGCAGCGGTCTTTGAGTCCCTCACTGTCCATGGTCTTTGGTCTGTTCAGGCGTCTTCCCTGCAGATCAACGTTCTCGAACTCGGGGCAATTTTCCTGGCACCATCTCACTGGTTCAGACGGACAATTCCACCGCTGTGGCCTATCTGAACCACCAAGGGGGCACCAGGAGTGTGATGGCCCTTCAGGAAGCCTCCCGCATCCTGCGGTGGGCGGAGAAACACGGTTCGGTCCTCTCCGCCGTACACATTCCCGGGGTCGACAATTGGGTGGCAGACTTCCTCAGTCGTCAGCTCGTTGACCCGGGCGACACCCAGCAGTGTTCCTCCAACTTTGTCACCGTTGGGGAACTCCGGACGTGGATCTCTTCGCGTCGCGCCTCAACCGCAGGCTCCCGTGCTATGTGGCACGGTCCAGGGACCCTCAAGCTCTCGCGGTCGACGCCCTAGTTCTGCCTTGGTCTCAGTTCGGCCTTCTGTATCTTTTTTCCTCATTCCTCTCCTTCCCCGAGTGCTCAAGTGTCTCAAGGCAGCCCGTGTTCTGGCGATCCTGGTGGCTCCTGATTGGCCCCGCAGGGCGTGGTACGCAGATCTGGTGTTTCTGCTCGCAGACGTTCCGTGGCGACTTCCTCTGCGCCACGATCTACTTTCCCAGGGCCCTCTGTTCCACCCGAATTTACCTCAGCTTCGTTTGACTGCGTGGCTGTTGAGACCGCGGTCCTGAAGTCCCGTGGTCTCTCGGACTCGGTCATCCAGACGATGCTTCACGCTCGCAAGCCCCAGTCGGCCTGCATTTACTATCGGACCTGGACCCGGCGTATTTTACCTGGTGCGAATCCGGGCGTTTTTGCCCTCTGTTTCTCCATCCCTAACATTCTGGCCTTCCTTCAGGCCAGTTTTGAGAAGGGTCTTCGCCTGGCTTCTCTCAGGGGGCAGATTTCGGCCCTCTCTGTCCTCTTCCAGCGTCCTGTGGCCTCGCGGGCCCAGGTTAGGACTTTTCTCCAGGGTGTTGCTCGTCAAGCCCCTCCCTTTCGCTTTCCGGTGGAGCCATGGGTCCTGAATCTCGTCCTCGACGCCCTCCAGTCATCGCCCTTCGAGCCCTTGGCAAAGATCTATGTCGTTTGTCTCGTTTAAGGTGGCTTTCCTTGTGGCAGTCACCTCCATCCGCCGGGTTTCCGAACTTGCAGCGCTTTCTTGCCATTCGCCTTTCCTGGTGTTCCATCAGGACAAGGTGGTTTTGCGTCCTGTTCCCTCCTTTCTCCCGAAGGTGGTCTCCTTGTTTCATATTAATGAGGAAATCGTCCTTCCTTCTTTCTGCCCTAATCCTTCTCACCCTAGGGAGAAATCCCTCCATTGCCTGGATGTGGTTCGGGCTCTTCGCCTGTATCTTCGCCTCACGGAGCCCTTCCGTCGTTCGGACTCTTTTTGTGGTCCCGGCGGGCCCTCGTAAGGGTTTGCCTGCCTCAAAGGCCACCATTTCTCGCTGGGTTTGTTTTTTGACACCATGTAAAGCCCCCCTGAAGAACCCCTAGAGTAGAAACTCCAAAAAAGTGGCCCCATTTTAGAAACTACGGGATAGGGTGGCAGTATTGTTGGTACTACTTTAAGGTACATATGATTTTTGGTTGCTCTATATTACACTTTTTGTGAGGCAAGGTAACAAGAAATGGCTGTTTTGGCACGTTTTTTTTTGTTATTTACAACATTCATCTGACAGGTTAGATCATGTGATATTTTTATAGACCAGGTTGTCACAGATGCGGCGATGCCTAATATGTATACTTTTTTATTTTTTTATGTAAGTTTTACACAATGATTTCTTTTTTTAAGCAAAAAAAATCGTGTTTTAGTGTTTCCATAGTCTGAGAGCCATAATTTTTTCAGTTTTTGGGCGATTACCTTGGGATGGGTATGATTTTTGCGGGATGAGATGATGGTTTTATTGGCACTATTTTGGGGTGCGTGTGACTTTTTGATCGCTTGTTATTACACCTTTTGTCATGTAAGGTGACAAAAAATTGTTTATTTAGCACAGTTTTTATTTTTTACGGTGTTCATCCAGGGGGCTGGATCTCACAGGCTCGTCACCGTAAGGCAGCGCAATGCCTTCCATTCCATCGCCCCCCCCCCCCCCCCCAGCCGCATGGGGACCCGATGGCACCGCCCGCCTCAACCGCAGGTAAAAGCCGCAAACCGCAGGTCTGAATTGACCTGCGGTTTGCTGCGATCGCGATACCAGCTCATACAAGATGGCCACCCCCATAATCAGGTTCAGAAAATAGAATAAAAAAATCTACAATCGGAAAAAAACTGATTAGAGAAAAAGGAGATGTGTTACTAACTGTCAGATAAAATTTTTGATGACACATTTCCTTTAAAGAGGACCTTTCATGGGTCCAGACATTATAAACCAAGTATCAAGATATCTAGGGCATAGTGCAGGGATCTAACTGCACTTACAAATTTTTTTCTGGGCGCCACTCTGTTTGCCCGCTGTGGCCCCTGTATTCTTCCGCATGGTATGCAAATTTTAGCATCGGTACAGGGAGGAGGAGACTGTCCTGTGCAGCAGAGAGCGCCACAGCCAGGGAGGAAAAAAAAACTCACCGCCGTGGCTGTGACTCTCCGCTGCGATTGGACAGCTCACAGCCAGGGAGAAGGAGACCCCCATTGAGTAACAGGGCAGGCTCCTTCTCCCCATACCGATAATAAAATTAGCATACCAGGCGGGAGAATAAAACGGGGGCCAATGCGGGCGAACGGTGCAGCGTCCAGAAAAAAAATAGTAAGTGCAGTTAGATCCCTGCACTATGCCCTAGATATCTTGATACTTGGTTTATATTGTCTGGACCCATGAAAGGTCCTCTTTAAGGCACAGCATGACATCATGTCTACAGGGCAGGATGCAGGAGAATGAGTACAACACCGCTTCAGAGGGAAGGTCATTGATGATGAGGTGTCTACAGGACTCAGATGTCAACGTGATATCAGGGTAGGGAACTAACGTAGTGGGAAATGTCACTTGACTGTGGTGGAGTGCAGGAAAACGAGGCGCTACAGATAAACACTATGGGAGAGATTTATCAGACTGAAGGAGCTGTGAGAAATGAAAGGAGGAATCTGATTGGTTGTTATGGGCAACTACGCCAGTTCTGCTTTGCACCCATTTGATTAGCATACACAGGTTACAAAACATTAAAGTCAAATATTAGCCCAGAAATAAAATTGGGCACTATAACAGACCCTAATCAAAACCTACTCGGTATACAATGAATATACCTACACGGAAAAAACGGGGACTAAACAGATTACAAATCAAAGAATACTTTATTTATTACACGATATGACATAAATAGAGACATGATGTATCAAATGTGAAGTGCGGTCTACTCCTGAGGAGATAATTTCAAAATACATATATGAGGGAAATGACAGGGTGGCGCCCCCAGAGGAAGGCATTGCCCAAACGCGCGTCGGGGTGTGCGGCTCTGCTGAGGTGAATCTCCCTACAATGGGTATGTGATACTTAAGTGTTATATGAGGGAACGACTCAGTCATATATTTGCACATGCTCTTTAACATAATTATCATGCTAGGGATTCTGCATTTATGCTCTCCTATATATGAATTCATATGATAAAATTATTTATTTTGCCAATTACGGCTCTTCTGTGGGATTTTGTACTCGTAGGTCCCCTGTTGCTCCCCTCATATATGTATTTCCCTATAATGGGTATATAATACTTGATTGTTACTATATATGAGGGAACGACTTGTTGATATATTGGCACATGCACTTTAACATTATCATTATGTTGGGGACTAGGCATTTATGCTCTTTTATGTATGAATCAATTAATTATTTCATCAATCATGGTTTCTATTGTGATATATTAGGGCTGCATGATATGGGAATTTTGTGCGATAGCGATTAGGGCCCTAAAAATTGCGATAACGATATGTGATATTTTAAGGGAATTGTGCTAGGTCTATTTGCACTGTTATGGAGGGGATCTGTGGATGACACACTGTTATGGAGGGGATCTGTGGATGACACATATATAGCATCTTATGCCATGTGATATATTAGGGCTGCATGATATGAGAATTTTGTGCGATAGCGATTAGGGCCCTAAAAATTGCGATAACGATATGTGATATTTTAAGGGAATTGTGCATTTTAAGAATGACAATGGGGACTGGTGCAGTCCCTGTATTCTAATGCACCAGCCCCGCTCACTGTTGTATAATATTATCTAACATGTAGGCATTGTTAAAATATAATAATCCTGTATAATCCAGCTGTATTACTTACAGCTAAGTTTCGTAGGAGGGAGGAGCCAGGCTGGGCGAGCGGCGTGTCACTCAATACGTCACGCGCCCGCGCCGCCTGCTTCATTCATAAAGTGGGCGCCGCCAGTGCATGACGTAGTGAGTGACGCGCCATCCTCCCGGCCTGCCTCCTCCATCCTCTCTTCTACGGAACTTAGCTAATTTTCTACAGAGGAATTTCCACTGCAGATTTTTCTGCATGTCAAGTGTGAAAATACCGCCTTTGAATTCACCTAATGCATTGCAAAAGATGTTTTCTTGTGGTGTTTTTCAGGACTTTTGAATTTTAATTGTGATTTTTGCACCAACTTTTTGATGTTTTTTCATGGTACAAAAAATCCAGATGTTGGTAGTGGAATTTTTTGGTGCCTAGAGGTGTGTTTTGTTTTTTTATTATGCAGTATGTTGAAGCTATGTGTTTTTTTTTATTTTTTATATCCATATGCGTTTCTATCTTCTCCTCTTTAAGTCTCCATTACTCCTGACAGAATATGGCAGCAGAGAAGTAAGTCATTTCCCATGTTCATGTACAGTAAAAAGCCTTTTATAAATATCTGGTTGCAAGTCTTCTATAGTTTATAGATTGGCAGTAAGAATTACAGAAGTTGTAGTCTCTGATTGTAACATTATTGTGTTTTCTTCTAGGAAAGAGATTGAAAGTGTAAAAGGTAAGTTATTTTATATACTCCTACCCTCATTTCTGCAATCCCAATTTATTAAAGGGTTTCTTCACTTTGTTTTAACTGATGATCTATCCTCTGGATAGATCATCAGCATCTGATCGGCGGGTTTCCGACTTAGTTCTATCGCTGACCGCATGTTTGCACTTGCATGTTATTTAATAGTCCACCAATCATGCACCATTAGCCCTATTGTCTTTAATCTTGATTTTAATATTGTGTTTTGCTAATCATGTGAATTATAGTGATTGATTATAATAAAGTTATGTAGTGACTGATTACACCTTGTCTGTGAAGGTGTCTGTGATTACACCTTGTATTGGTATATTATTTTATGTGATATAGTGAGGATTCATATATTTCTTTTGGTGTTGGTAATTTGATTATATATGGGTTTAATATGTTTATATGGGAATTAGTTTTGGTGTTTCATGCTATTTAAAGAGGACCTTTTATCAGGCTAGCTCTAGTCTAATTATTATCCTACCTTATAGGGTGGCCCCCACTAATGCCATTGCACTTTTTTATTTAATTTTTTCTCTACAGAACCCCCGTTCGTATTATAATAAGGCGACTTTATTATACTAGGTGGAGACTTTTATTCTCGGTTATACTAGGCGGAGACTTGTATTTTCCCTGTCAGTGGTTATCTTCCTCTTGGCTGTGAGCGCATCCAATCATGAGCTCAAGTTTTCGCGAGAACTTGAGCGTGTAGACATCCTTAAGCTCATTCTCCCTGGCTAAGAGCGGGGCGCTCTGATTGGATGCGCTCACAGCCAGGGAGAAGATAACCACTCCCTGGGAAAATACAAGTCTCTGCCTAGTATAACCAAGTCGCCTCATTATAATATAAGGCGCCAAAATATACAGGGCCAACAGCGGACGAACAGGGGGGTTCTGTAGAAGAAATAAAATGTGCCATGTCCCCTGCGTCCTTATCTTGGGGTTCCATTCTGTTGCTATGGCAGCCTGGGGCCCTGTAAAGGCCTCCATAGCAAACTGCCTATTAAAGAGACTGTCTCACCTCAGACATTGGGGGCAAATTGCTAGTGTATGCCCCTAATGTCTGATAGGTGCAGAACCCGGTTCTGGGACCCGCACCTATCTTTAGAAAGGTGCCTGCAAAGTGAAGGAGGGCGCACCGTACATGCATGGCCCCCCTCCGTTCATTCTTATGGGAGGTGGGTCTGCTTCAAAGCTTAATATTTCCCACCTCCATCAACCTAGCTGGAAGCAAGCTCCACTAGCAGGATTGACCATCTGCTGGGGGGCCAAGTTGCTCTTCCTAGAACAAAAGAACTCCCCAAACATCATGGAACCAGGAGTTCATAAGAAAATATGGAATGATCGTACATTTCAGAAATGCACAGTTTACGTCTTTGAGACCCTGGGACCGAGACGGATGCTCTCCCAGTCTTCGTTTGCTTATAGGATGCAGGGAAGGGGAGATACAGAGAACTTCTAGTAGAAACCAAATAGCAATGCCATGTTTGGTCTCCAAATGCCCTTCAGGGATCCAAAAATTGCCATTTATTTGATCGTCTTTCCTCCCAAATATTTAGCATGTACCTCAAAATGATACCAATAAAAACTACAGCTCAAAAAATAAGCCCGTGCACAGCTCCCTTGATGCAAAAATGAAAGTGTTATAGGTGTTAAGCTGTGACGATGCAAAGCAATTTTTTGGGAAAGTTAAAAAAAAACATTCAAATAGTAAAACATAACAAAAATTATATACATTTTTTGTCACTAATTGTAACTGAGTCCTAGAATAAAGTTAGTCGTTTTTAGCACACAGTGTACGCCTTAAAAGTGAAAACAAAACACACATTTATTTTTTTCCATTCCACCCCACCGTTTACTTTTTTTTTTTTTTTTTTACAGTTTCCTAGTACATTATATGGGATATTAAATGGTCACTGAATTCTGGTAAAACTTTTGATAAGTCACAGAGGACTTTTACCTTGTCAGTGTTTGCAGATGATTGCATTTGTCAAGTGTGTGACTACCAGTATCTGCAGTATTGTCACTCATTTCTGAGTACTGCTCCAAACAGAGGTCTTTGTCAAGCATCTAAAGAAGATTTGCAGAAAGCGAGGCGACCATTACCTGCAGTTCTTCTGTATTGGGTGTCTAATTGGTGATGCTTTTAGCCTACTTTTGTCTAAATGTTTAGCTACAGAACATCCATGATGGATTGTTTTGTTTAGACACATTTTAAGAAGCAACTGTGCTTCTCTCTCTCAAACCATTTTCTGCTAATATCTCCTTTAATTGCCTATGGTACATTAGAGCTGAAGAACTAGAGGCAATTACAGTTTAATAATGAGAAATGGCAGTCTACCTCGAGCAGCTACTGATTTGTTCAGGTTGGCTTGTTGTCACTTGTAGCTGAATGCGCCTTGGTTTTTTTCCTGCTGATTTTACTGGCCTATTAAAATTGTTCGATGAATTGTTCCAGCTTTCTCTACTTCTGTACTGTTTTGATATGGTTAAAAAAAATGCATAATAAGCTGCACAAGACATTGATTTGAATGATACATCGGTATACATGTATAGTTATCGCTAAGTACCATAAACACCGGCTTTGATCTACCCACGGTTGCTTTCCATTTTAGAACACTTGCAAAATAATATGGGAAGTGAAGTCATGGAGCCAGTGGCCTGAATCAATTTGAGTTTTTAACCTTGAGCAATTGCATTGAGTCAGCGTGGCATGCGGGATACTTCTGCATGCCCAGGTGTCAAGGTCCTAGCAGAAGACCTATACAGTTTTCATTACATCCCCAATAGTTACCACCCTCTGCTTCATGTAGGCCATTGAGCTTGCAAGTTGACCTAGAAGGTTCTTCAGAAACTTGCCGATGGATTCTTCAGTCTTACTCTTGGGTGCAGTTTTAATACCAAACTTACATCTTTCCTTTTAGGAATGTAAACTGCTATCTGAAGGCATATTTTCAGTAAGTGGATCAGAGCTAAAGGATTACAATATCTTCTTTGGTTGCCCGTACATGGTGGTATCTTCTTTGGTTTCCCGTACATGGTGCAGCCAAGCCACAGTAACCGTATGCAACCACTCCTTGCTGGGAGGCACCTAGACTTGCCCTAGTTTAGGTTGCATAAGTAGGCCAGCAATGAACGGTAATCCGAATGTGGTTACCGCGGTCCGGCTGCACTTTGTACTACCCTCCGTATCAGGTGGAATTCATCTAGTTATTGGTGATGATCCCACAAATAGGATTTGTGTCATTAAAAATAAGCACCACATTTGTGCACATACTGCAGACATTCACTTTGGATGCTAGGTCCTTCTTCAGTCTCCTCGTGATTTTATGTTTGTAGCTCTAAGCTTAGTAGAGCATTTTTTTCTGAATTTCCCTAAATAGAAAAGTAGTTAGGATAGAACGGTAAGCTGTAATTACAGGAAGCACAGAGGATCAAACCTAATGAAATGGTTGGAATGAAGCAACGAGTTCTTTGATTCATGTAGTGATGATTCAGGAGGTTGGACTGTAATTGTTACTGAAGAGCAGCCAGCAGAGGATTGTGATGATGGTCTCCTGTGAAGAAACTTGCCATTATGTTTAATCTGCATACTTTATAACCTTCGTGAAAATAGTAATGTAGTCACTATGAAAAACTTGAAGCAGAAGAAACCACTTTGACTCCTGCTTGAGATGACTGAACGTATCATGTATTTCTATAAGGCGGTGATCTCCAATCTTCCATTGGCTCAAGAGACATTCTTAGATAACAGGTTGAGGTTTGGTATTCACAATGTGGGTTTTGCAGAGGATCTGCGACAAAATACGCTACGAATCGGATTCAAAATCTGCATTAGCTGCATCCAGGTTTTAACACAGATTTTGTAGAAGATTCTCAGCAGATTTTACTTTAAAGGGAACCAGTCACTGGGATTTTGTGTATAGAGCTGTGGACATGGGTTGCTAGATGGCCGCTAGCACATCCAAAATACCCAGTCCCCATAGCTCTTTGTGCTTTTATTTTGTAAAAAAAAAAACATTTGATACATATGCAAATTAACCTGAGATGTGTCCTATATGTGAGATCAGTCAGGGACAGGACTCATCTTAGCTTAGTTTGCATATGTTTCAAATCGTTTTTGTTTGTTTTTTTACACAAAAAAAGCACACAGAGCTATGGGGACTGGGTTTTGCAGATGTGCTAGCGGTGATCAGCAACCCATTTCCTAAGCTCTATACACAAAATCCCTGTGACTGGTTCCCTTTAAGCATTGTGAAGCGTGAAATCCATAGCAAACTACTTTTTTGGGGGAGGTGAAATGATGATAAAAAAATGAAAAATTGGTCTTTTTGATTTTCATTACACTGATAACTATTTGAATATTTTTATAGTACAGGGGTTTCCGGATGCGGTAATGCTAATGATGGGTTTTCTTTTATTCTTTATTTATATCTTTTATTTTTATTTTTTGCCATCCTAGGTGACTATAATATGGAGTCATTAGATTGCCACTTGTATTTTGTGATGTATATTTATCCATTGCAGAACACAGCATTCAGTATATTGCAATGCAGTGCTGCCTCCTGCAGGCCTGTATTGTAGCTTGCCAGTTATGGGCAGCGGAACCTCAAGCAGGCTCTGGGCTATCACAGGAACATAAAAGATTCCCCCATCTCAGCTGGGCTCAGGAGCATGTGACTCCCGCATTTTCACCACTCAGATGCCGTGGTCACATTTAACCCTTATTTTTTATGAGGTTCACCATGTGATATATATGATATAACTTTATTCTGCAGATTGATATGATTATGGCATACTGGCATAGTAGCCCCAGTTACAGAATAAATGCTTCAGAGAGGTTGTACAGCATTATACATCGCTGTACAGCCTCACTGCAGGGCTGATCGCGGTGTAAAGAAGACCTGGTCCTGCAGTCTCCTGGCTCCGGCGGTCACATGACTGCTGAATCGGGACAGGAAGCGCATAGCGCCTTCTCAGCTGTACACAAAACGATCCAGAAGGCAGGGACACTGAGGAACAGTCAACTGCCTTCTCTATGGGGAGCCCTGCTGTCACTGACGGCAGGCCACCCTGCATGATTAGCGACTGCAATCTCTGAGATGAATTCTGCCCCCCCCAGTGCGGTTATAGTCTATGGGCGGTTGGGAAGTGGTTAATTCTAATTCCCATTCTCCTTGTAAATCATTGATTAGGACTGCCCCTTGAACGCTAAGTCCAGAAAGAACAAGAATTTAACATTATACTGAGTGAGAGATTTATCAAACTGGTGTAAAAGAAAACAGGCTTAGTTGCCCACAGCAACCAATCAGATTCCACATTTCATTTTTTCAGAGCTCCTTTTGAAAATGAAAGGTGGAATCTAATTGGTTGCTACGGGCAACTAAGCCTGTGTTCCTTTACACCCATTTTGATAAATCTCCTCCAGAATCTTTTCCCACAAAGCTATATATCATTGGCTCCACTTTAACTGCTCTAAAACATGCTGCCTTCAGATCAAACTGCATGTACCCTTATCCTTGGAGTATAATTTTACATATTTTAGTTATAATCCAAACCAAAATACATTGATTGTTTGTAATAAACACTTGGGGGTCATTTATCAAACTGGTGTAAAGCAGAACTGGCGTAGTTGCCCATAGCAACCAATCAGATTCCTCCTTTCATTTTCCAAAGAAGCTGTGAAAAATGAAATGTGGAATCTTATTGGTTGCTATGGCTAAGCCAGTTCTACTTTACACCAGTTTGATAAATATCTGTCTGTAAGATGACCATCTCTCTTTTCTTAATGGGGTTTTCCAAGATAATGAAAACTTTGGCCCCAGAAAAAAAATTATTGAAAATTACTAAAGAACCAACACTCTCTTGTTAGATCCCGGCCTACTCCACACCGGTCAGTTTACTTGGTTGCAGCAATGACGTCCTCGTATACCGATGCGACCACTGCAGCCAGTCTCTGGCCTCAGTGGTGTATAAGGTGTCTGACTGCCGAGACCAGTGATTGGCTGTAGCAGTCACATGGGTTTACAGACAATGTCCTGAGATCTAATAGATAAATATTGGTTCTTTTGTCTAAACCGATGCAATGCATTTAACCTCCTCACGACCGCCGTACGCAGGATTGCGTCTTCGCGGCGGTCGTGCTGTTCTGGGTGGACGCGCCGGTGCGTCCTCTCGCGAGACGCGAGATTTCCGGGTATGCTGGCCCGCGCATGCGCATCGCGGGCCGGCAAAATTCAAAGAAGAAGTTCGTCATCAACCTGCCGGCCACGATCATTGGCTGGCAGGTTGATGATTTTCAAAAAATCCAATCAGCAGCCATTTAACCCCACATATTAGTAAATATGATGGGGTTATATGGCTGCTGTGCTCCTCTGCTCCTTCTTTTGGTCGGTTGGTTCCAGGAGAGGAGCAGAGGAGCACATCATCACTGTGAGTACCCACTACAGTACACTTAGCCCCCAGATCACCTCCCAGCACCCAATTAACCCTTTGATCACCCCTTCTTGCCCCTGTCAATCACTAGTGAAAAGGAAAAAAAGTGATCAGTGCAAACTGTCACTTTTTTTTTTTTCACTGGTATTGACCGTTAGGTTTTAGGTATAGTTTAGGTCCCTTGGTTAAGTAGTTAGCGATCAGTTAGCGCCCAGCCCACCGCAGTCCGTTATTCGCTGATTAGCGTATCGCTAATCAGCATTTGTACTTTTATAGTATCTGAAAGTGATCAAAACTGATCACGGTCAGATCTATAATAGTACTAGTGTCACTTTAGTTCGCCCTCCACCCAAAACGCAGTGTTTGCCCGATCAGGCCTGATCGGTCGCCCACACGTGCATTCGCCCACGCCCGCCCCACCGCAGTGACAAAAAAAAATATTTTTTTTTGATCACTGCACATTCACTTTACACGCACTGCGGCGATAAAAAAATCTGTTTTGATATTTTTTATCAACCGCAGCGGCCTCCGGTACTTCGCTAGCCTCCCCTTTGTAAGACAGGCTTGCTTTTTTTTTCTTGGGTAGTCTCAGGGAATACCCCTAAATTTAGTTGCCCACATGTCTAACAGGGGGTATTCTTCTGAAGAGGCCTACAGGCTTCTGACCCAGTCGGATGAGGAGTGGGAACCCTCATCTGATGAATCCAGCGGGTCAGAATACGAACCTGTAGAAAGCAGTGGCTCTCTGACCCAAAGTTCGGACGAGGAGGTTGAGGTCCCTGATAGCAGCAGGCGTACCCGGCCCCGTGTCGCTAGACCGCAGGTTGCGCAGGATCCGCTTCAAGAGCAGCAGAGTGGGGCTGGTGCTGTCGGATTACGTGGTGAGGCATACACCAGCAGCCCAGCCCTTCCTGGACCTAGTACCAGCACTGCCGTACAACCTGGTGAAGTAGCGAGCACCAGAAGGGCAGTTGAAGCTGGTACGGTGGCACGTGCAGTAGTGACCCCGTCGCAGCCACCGCAAAGACGTGCCCGTAGAGCCCCTAGAATCCCAGAGGTGCTGGCAAACCCTGATTGGCAGTCCCCAACTTCCGCCGCACCCGTAGTTTTCCCTTTCACTGCCCAGTCTGGAGTTCGGGTTGAGACAGCTCAGATCGGTTCGGCCCTGGGATTTTTTGAGCTGTTCTTGACTGCGGAGCTTTTAGACTTAGTTGTGGCCGAAACAAACAGATATGCCACACAATTTATAACCGCTAACCCGGGAAGCTCTTATGCCCAGTCTTTCCGGTGGAAACCAGTCCAAGTTTCCGAAATTAAAACTTTTCTGGGCCTCCTCCTCAACATGGGCCTGACAAAAAAGCATGAATTGCGGTCATATTGGTCCACAAACCCAATTCATCACATGCCCATGTTCTCTGCTGCTATGTCCAGGACACGATTTGAGACCATCCTGCGTTTCCTGCACTTTAGTGATAACAGCACCTCCCGTCCCAGAGGCCACCCTGCTTTTGACCGGCTCCACAAAATTCGGCCCCTCATAGACCATTTCAACCTGAAATTTGCAGATCTTTATACCCCAGAGCAAAACATCTGCATAGACGAGTCCCTAATACATTTTACCGGGCGCCTTGGCTTCAAACAATACATCCCAAGCAAGCGCGCCCGGTATGGGGTCAAATTGTATAAGCTCTGTGAAAGGGCCACAGGCTATACCCACAAATTTCGGATCTATGAGGGAAAAGATCAGACCCTGGAGCTGGTCGGTTGCCCTGACTACCTGGGGAGCAGTGGGAAGACAGTTTGGGACTTGGTGTCACCCTTATTCGGCAAGGGGTACCATCTTTATGTGGACAATTTTTACACAAGTGTGGCCCTCTTTAGGCATTTGTTTCTAGAACGGATTGGCGCCTGTGGTACCGCGCGAACTAGTCGCGCGGGCTTCCCCCAACGGCTCGTTACCACCCGTCTTGCAAGGGGGCAGAGGGCCGCACTGTGTAACGAAGAACTGCTCGCTCTGTACAATAGTTTTGTTCTCTACAGTAAGGCTGGGAGAACTGGATATTTCCTCAAATTTCAGGAAGAGATCATCGCAAACCTCCTGTATCCAGGAGGTTCCGTGGCCCCATCCACCAGTGAAGTTAGCCGTCTACACGAGCGACACTTCCCCAGTGTCGTTCCTGGTACCTCAAACCGACCGCCACCCCGAAAAAAATGTCGTGTCTGTAGCAGGAGTGGAATAAGGCGTGACACCCGCTATTTCTGTCCTGACTGTCCGGACCACCCTGCCCTATGCTTTGGAGAGTGTTTCCGGAAGTACCACTCACAGGTACACTATTAGCATAGGGATCATCTCACCAGGATAGGCACACAGGGCTATTAGGGCCCATTCACTCACAGCTGCTGCAAACGTCTCCTTTCACATGGGACAAAGTGCATAACGCACTTCGCCACATCTTTGGGCGATTTGCGCTTTGCACATTGACCCATGGGGAAGGAGAGGTTTGTTCTATAAAGGTAAAAAAAAAAAACACCAGTAAGCAAACACGTTAATGTTTAGTTCAAAAAGTTAAAGTTACATGTTCTGTTCCAAAGTTAATAAAATTATTGAGTTGTGGCCTGGTTTTTTCTTTTATTTTTTTTTTTTTTGTCTTTTTACCTTCCAGGTGGACCAACCGATCTACTAGCTGCAGCACCGATGTGCATTCTGACAGAAGCATTGTGCTGCTGTCAGATTACACGCAAGTCGGTGTATGCGGCGCTGCAAGACGGGATTTTCTCCTCTGCAGTGACAGATACGTTTGACGAGGCATACGAGCTGAGGAGGAGGTGGCGTTCCTATGCTTTGGCAAACACTTTGTATATATATAAAAAAAAAAAAAAAAAAATCCCGGCAATGATTTATTCATCCACATCGATTGATGCGAATGGAGAAATCTGGTTTGCCAGGGCATACGAGCTAAGTGGGTATGGATGTAGGGCGGAGCTCCTATGTCCTGGCAGACGCCTTTCCCCTCCTTTTTTTTTTTTTGGCAGAGATTTTTTCATCCACATTGATCGATGCGAAATGAAGAAATCTGTGCCGTTCATTTTTTTCTTTCAGCCCAGAGGCTGAACGGAAAAAAAAAATCTCATTACCTGTATGCTCAATATAAGGAGAATAGCAGAAACTCCTAATGCTGGCCATACATGTAATGATTGCGGAGACCCTCAAATGCCAGGGCAGTACAAACACCCCACAACTGACCCCATTTTGGAAAGAAGACACCCCAAGGTATTTGCTGAGGGGCATATTGAGTCCATGAAAGATTTAAATTTTTGTCCTAAGTTAGCGGAAAGTGAGACTTTGTGAGAAAAAACAAAAAAAAATCAATTTCCGCTAACTTATGCGAAAAAAAAAAAAATTCTATGAACTTGCCAGGCCCCTCATTGGATACCTTGGGGTGTCTTCTTTCCAAAGTGGGGTCACATGTGGGGTATTTATACTGCCCTGGCTTTTTAGGGGCCCTAAAGCGTGAGAAGAAGTCTGGGTTCCAAATGTCTAAAAATGCCCTCCTAAAAGGAATGTGGGCACCTTTGCGCATCTAGGCTGCAAAAAAGTGTCACACATCTGGTATCGCCGTACTCAGGAGAAGTTGGGGAATGTGTTTTGGGGTGTCATTTTACATATACCCATGCTGGGTGAGATAAATATCTTGGTCAAATGCCAACTTTGTGTAAAAGAAATTGGAAAAGTTGTCTTTTGCCAAGATATTTCTCTCACCCAGCATGGGTATATGTAAAATGACACCCCAAAACACATTCCCCAACTTCTCCTGAGTACGGCGATACCAGATGTGTGACACTTTTTTGATGCCAAGGTGGGCAAAGGGGCACATATTCCAAAGTGCACCTTTCGGATTTCACCGGTTATTTTTTCCAGATTTTGATCGCAAAGTACTTCTCACACATATGGGCCCCTAAATTGCCAGGGCAGTATAACTACGCCACAAGTGACCCCATTTTGGAAAGAAGACACCCCAAGGTATTCCGTGAGGGGCACTGCGAGTTCCTAGAATTTTTTATTTTTTGTCGCAAGTTAGTGGAATATGAGACTTTGTAAGGAAAAAAGAGAAGAAAAAAAAATCATCATTTTCCGCTAACTTGTGACAAAAAAAAAAAAAATTCTAGGAACTCGCCATGCCCCTCACGGAATACCTTGGGGTGTCTTCTTTCCAAAATGGGGTCACTTGTGGCGTAGTTATACTGCCCTGGCAATTTAGGGGCCCAAATGTGTGAGAAGTACCTTGCAATCAAAATGTGTAAAAAATGGCCTGCGAAATCCGAAAGGTGCACTTTGGAATATGTGCCCCTTTGACCACCTTGGCAGAAAAAAGTGTGACACATCTGGTATCGCCGTACTCAGGAGAAGTTGGGGAATGTGTTTTGCGGTGTCATTTTACATATACCCATGCTGGGTGAGAGAAATATCTTGGTCAAATGCCAACTTTGTATAAAAAAATGGGAAAAGTTGTCTTTTGCCAAGATATTTCTCTCACCCAGCATGGGTATATGTAAAATGACACCCCAAAACACATTCCCCAACTTCTCCTGAGTACGGCGATACCAGATGTGTGACACTTTTTTGATGCCAAGGTGGGCAAAGGGGCACATATTCCAAAGTGCACCTTTCGGATTTCACCGGTCATTTTTTACACATTTTGATTGCAAAGTTCTTCTCACACATTAGGGCCCCTAAATTGCCAGGGCAGTATAACTACGCCACAAGTGACCCCATTTTGGAAAGAAGACACCCCAAGGTATTCTGTGAGGGGCATGGTGAGTTCCTAGAATTTTTTATTTTTTGTCACAAGTTAGCGGAATATGAGACTTTGTAAGAAAAAAAAAAAAATCATCATCATTTTCCGCTAACTTGTGACAAAAAATAAAAAGTTCTATGAACTCACTATGCCCATCAGCGAATACCTTAGGGTGTCTACTTTCCGAAATGGGGTCATTTGTGGGGTTTTTCTACTGTTTGGGCATTGTAGAACCTCAGGAATCATGACAGGTGCTCAGAAAATCTGAGCTGTTTCAAAAAGCGGAAATTCACATTTTTGTACCATAGTTTGTAAACGCTATAACTTTTACCCAAACCATTTTTTTTTTTTGCCCAAACATTTTTTTTTATCAAAGACATGTAGAACAATAAATTTGGCGAAAAATTTATATATGGATGTCGTTTTTTTTGCAAAATTTTACAGCTGAAAGTGAAAAATGTCATTTGTTTGCAAAAAAATCGTTACATTTTGATTAATAACAAAAAAAGTAAAAATGTCAGCAGCAATAAAATAGCACCAAATGAAAGCTCCATTAGTTAGAAGAAAAGGAGGTAAAATTCATTTGGGTGGTAAGTTGCATGACCGAGCGATAAACGGTGAAAGGAGTGTAGTGCCGAAGTGTAAAAAGTGCTCTGGTCATGAAGGGGGTTTCACCTAGCGGGGCTGAAGTGGTTAAAGAGGTTTTGCGAGATTTTTTAAAATCTAGATAAGTCATCAGTATCTGATCAGTGGGGGTCAGAACCCAGGACACCCGCCAATCAACTGTTTGAGAAGTCGTTGGCACTTGCAGTAGCGCTGCAACCTTTTTGCAGCTTAGAAAAGGCCATGTAACATCATGTTCATCGGTCACATGGCCTAGACGCAATTCAGCCCCTTTGAAGTGAACGGGGCTGAGCTGCAATTCCATGCACTGTACAATTTCCGGCGCTGTGCTTGGTGAGCTGAGAGAAGGCTACCGCCAAGCTACTATGAGTGCTGGTGCCTTCTCATACAGCTGATCGGCAGGGTCTTGGTTGTTGGACCCTCACTGGTCAGACACTGCTCCTCCAGATAGGTCAACCGGTAAAAAAAAAAAACCTTTTAACCAATAGGAATAGAGAACTTTTTTATTTATTTTTTATTTAACAAGTTTACATCAGAAAATGAAAATTATTTGCACAATCTGCTGGTCAAAATTTTTTGCAAATGCAGTGTATGGTCAAGAAATTAGATTGTAATACCTACACGTAAGCCCTGATCAAGTCAAGACAGTCCAGAGCTTTTTGACACAGACCATTTCATTTATTTTTTTTTAGATAATGAAGGGCACAGATTATTTAGGAAGGATTGGTTCTGAAATGTGCTATTTTGTGGCTATTTATTTTGGTATGCAATAATCTCTGCAGACTTGATTGATAGCTTCCAGGATATATATCATAAGCAGTTTTCAAGTGTAAATTGTGTATGCTTTCTGTACCCCCTGGGCCTTTAAAATCCCTTCTAATTGAAATGACATTTAATTTACTAAACAGAACTGTAAACCTACAGTAATAAGTCAGGGCCTCTGCGGTGTACTAAAATATGAGAGGCAAGACTGTAAACCAAGGCTAAGGAAGTGTTCATTGGTGGTAAAAATATGCCACTTTTTAGTGTGCAGTTTCTTATTGGCTGGTAGCAGGAGTCACCTCACTGGCTTTGAACAATAGAATATAGGCGGTGGGACCTAGAGGGGTGCCATAAGTATGTAATAGTGATATCTAGACACAGGAGCATTTTTTAAAGGTAGTCATTTCAAATGACTTTTAAGAATGAGCTGTTGTGTGTCCGTTCATTGGAGAGCGCTGTATTCTGGATATATCAGCGTATTTCTCATTTGCAGGACTCATATCTAATAGGCAGGTTTTTCCTGAGCTCAGCTCCATAGCTGGCATAATGTCTCCCATACACTGCACACACAGAAGAGGAGATTCTGCCCTCCTGTCTCTGTGTAGTATGACCATTAGAAGCTGCAGGACATTATAATGCAGTGTTGAGCTGACTTACACACATGCGTCATTGACGATAGTTGATGGCTGTATGTAAATGCAGCTAATGAGCGGGCAATAATCAGGAATGAACGACCTTGTTACTTATCAGTGCTTGCTCTATCAGTCCATGGAAGAGGGCTCTAGCATGGGGCTTTGGTACAGAGAGTTTTTTGCCTTTGTACAAGTGTAATATTTATGGGCCACAACGTATTTTACGACCTAGAAGCTCAAATGCCAAGACCAGGTCCTGCATGGTGCAAAAAGAACAAAGGGGGACATTTATACACCACTTTCTGGGGCATTAACATTGAACATTTTATTGCAATGGTTTTTTTTAAGGCAAAATCTGTTACTTTTTGCCTCTTATCCCCTTTTCTCGGCACTCAGGAAAAGTGACATGTCGCCAGGGTGGGCCGACAGGCTCCTCTCATTTATCATTTTCTGAGCCAGCTTTTGACGTGGAAAATGACTTAAAGTGTAATTGTCATTCTTTTTTTTATTTTTGTAATTGTAATGTATAGGGGCAGCGATACTGACCGTTTTTGTAATATACTTAAATTACTGATATCGTACATTTCTATTAGAAAAATAGCTGTAAAATGGCCAGTTTTGAGCCTTAGCAACAGTCAGTGTTAGCAAGTCTCTGCAGTTATGTAAACAGAAGACATAGGAGCGTTGCTAAGGCTCAAAATGAACCACTTTAGAGCTATTTTTCTGAAAGAAATGTACAATGTCAGTAATTAAAATATATTACAAAAATGGCCCTCATCACTGTCCCTACACATTACAAAAAAAATGACAGGACCTACGCCAGCAAGGAGCCGGGGTACATTTTAGTATGTCGGCCTGTTGGAGGAAGCGCCAAAGTTAAAACTCATTTCCATGTCAGTGCTCAAATTCGCGAGCAAGTGGTCAGTGATGCATCCGTGGAGGATCCGTGTTGGGTCAGTGTGTCTGTTTTTTGCTGACCGTGTTGCATCCATGTTACACTGAACAGCTGAAAAATAATTTTCAAAGCATCTCTTCTTAATGATCTGTGGAACACGGATGGCATCCGTGTTGCATTCGGGTTTTTTGATGGACCCATAGACTATAATGGACGTGAGGGATCCGGGAACACGGAACAAGATGGGACATGCATCCGTGCTGAAAAAACAGAACCACGGAGCACGCTAAAACGTTGATGTGTTAATACACACATTCAAATAATTGGGGACGTGTGCTGTCCGCGGAGAACACGTACAGAACACATACGTGAAACACTGACGTGTGAATGAGACTTTATGTAGAGGCCTGCACCTTCACATAACTTTGGCACATCCACCGTCAGCGGGGAGGGACTAACCCTGGCATCTAAGGCTAGGGCTACACGTGCGCGACAATAAGTCGCGTAACCTATAGGATACAACGACACTCCAACATGTGGCGTGCGACATTTGTCGCATTAATGTCGTGAAACATATTTTGTAATGGTAGTCTATGGTGTCGCACTGCAACATGCGACGACTGCGACACAAGTCGCACATAGACTAGCATTACAAAATATGTTGCGCGACATGTCGTCATGTAGCCCTAGCCTAAATCACCAGTCTTAATAAATGTCCCCCAAAGTGTTTATTAAAGGGAACCTGTCAGTGGTTTCAGTGTATTTGGCAGCATTTGTGGGGATTGCAGGTTTTTATCTTAGTGTGCTTGTTACCAGGGTTTGGTCTTTGGTGTAATGTAATCTCACACTGGGTTTACTGCTGTCACTGATGGATGCCTGTATCTATATTGACTTCAGATTTATATCGCTGTTATCCACAGAACCCTTGAGTAATTAGATCACCAATATGTTGAAAGGAACCCATCACAACAGGACACGTCCATGAGAAATAAGCCCTCTAATTTATATTGTCGCCTGGAATTCTTCTTTTAGTATACACTTTCCTGCTTCTTTACATTTAGGGCTAATTCACACTTTGTGTTCAGTAAAGTACAGCCACGGGAAAGCCTTGCAGACCTTCAGGGTTTTGTTTCTTGAAGAATAAAAGGGCTTTTCAATGAGATGTTTAAAAAACTATGCCAATCTCCTCCGGCACCCAGTGAATAGGAGGCCCATGCCCCCTTCCCATACTGCCTGTGCAATGTACAGGACACCTCTACATTGCACAGAAAGTGCACACAACCGTGTTTTTCATCTGTTTGCTACCTGTATTTTTTGTAGCTAGCACACTTACTTACCCATTCGTTGTTACGGGACTATGCACAGATCTGTATTGTTTGCGGTTCCATGTGGCCGTACTGCAAAGTATAGAACATTTCCTATTGGGGTCCATATTGCGGACAAGAACACATGTACACATCCGTATTATTATTATTATTATTATTATTATTATTTTTTGCAGTTCCTGGTGGCCGTTCTGCAAATTTATAGAACATGTGCTATTCTTGTTTGCATTGCGGACGAAAATAGTCATTTCTATTGATGGGAAAGGTATCTGTATCTTGTGGAACTGTGAATTGCGTACTGAAATACGGAGATGGTCATATGCATGAGGCCTCATGCATTTACACTTCGATCCATAATGTAGAACCATATTGCACACCCCTACTACAGTCCACATACAGCATAGGTATCTCTTGGCACATGCATTTATTTTTATTTTTTGGGGGGCTCAGCATTAAAAAAAAAAAAAAAAAAACACGCCTGCATAGATCACTGTACTTGGTGGTATGCATGGCCCATTGAAATACATTGACTCCATGTGTGCAACCAGTGCGATACTGATCCCAAATACACTTGTGAGCTTAAAGGGATTCCCAAACTTTCAAGTGTTTATTAAAATAAAAGCAGGACCTGTCAAGGAAAGTATACTTACCTGCTCCCTGACTCTTGGTTCTGGATCTGTGGGTCCACCGCTGTCTTTATTGCGCTTCAGTCCACGCTTGTAAACTTCTGGCATGAAAGGTGTCTTGGGACTACGTAAAAACACAAGTTGGAGAACCCCTTTAAAGTCTTACTCCAAGTACTGAGCACAATGCTGGGATCAAACATGGAAGAGTCTGCCCACCAGACATGGACAAAATTTTGGTGTTTTTCAGGCACAGATAGCCGTTGCGTCGTTATCTGCGACTTCGTCCCACTTACGCCAGATCTAAAATTGTGGGCGTGCCGGTCTTAATAAATGTGTCCCATAGTTCTTTGAGAGTATGTGCAGTCAGAAGTGTCATTTTTTTTCACATTTTCTTTACAGATTTTTTCTGTCTTTCTGATGCAGATAAGCAGAACACAGATCCTGAAAATACTATGTGGTCTGTGTTTATCCACATTTTTTTGTGGAAACCTTCCCTTCAGTGGGTGCGTGGTCCGCATTTTGCTGAATATTCTATCTTTTGTAGAACTGATATACATATGATCTGTTTGCTTTCTGCATCCGTTTGTCTGTTCCGCAAAATGATACATGTCCTATACTTGGCCTCAAAATGTGGATCACGGAGCCATTGAACTCAATGGGTCTGCAAAAAATGCGAAACAGGACGGTATCCATATTTCTCCCCGACAAAGCCGTTGGGTAACTGGGGGACCTTCATGCAGACAGTGTGTACTTGATGTACTTTTTTTTATTGTTCTACTATTTTTGGGCTTGTGGTACCAGTTCATATGCTGCTTATTGTGGAGTCACTGTGTGTACTTATGTGCCTTGACGTTCAGGCATAATCCACTTGGATATGATGCAACTTCAATATTCCTTTTCCCGGTATCTATTATATTTTATATAAGTTTGTAACTGTCTTCATGTCAGTTAGTCCCCTACTAGTTTTCCTCCCTCAATCACGTGGATTCCTCTCATTTTAACTTTTTAACTCATTTTAATTGAGTTTAATAAAGAAAATATATTTTTATTTCTTTAGTGGATTATTTTTGGTATGGGCTCCAACACCAATATAAACTGTAGGTTTAGACGGTTTGCATATATTGCGGACTGCAAAATACAGGTCCTTCTCAAAAAATTAGCATATTGTGATAAAGTTCATTATTTTCTGTAATGTACTGATAAACATTAGACTTTCATATATTTTAGATTCATTACACACCAACTGAAGTAGTTCAAGCCTTTTATTGTTTTAATATTGATGATTTTGGCATACAGCTCATGAAAACCCAAAATTCATATCTCAAAAAATTAGCATATCATGAAAAGGTTCTCTAAACGAGCTATTAACCTAATCATCTGAATCAACTAATTAACTCTAAACACCTGCAAAAGATTCCTGAGGCTTTTAAAAACTCCCAGCCTGGTTCATTACTCCAAACCGCAATCATGGGTAAGACTGCCGACCTGACTGCTGTCCAGAAGGCCATCATTGACACCCTCAAGCAAGAGGGTAAGACACAGAAAGAAATTTCTGAACGAATAGGCTGTTCCCAGAGTGCTGTATCAAGGCACCTCAGTGGGAAGTCTGTGGGAAGGAAAAAGTGTGGCAGAAAACGCGAAGAGGTGACCGGACCCTGAGGAAGATTGTGGAGAAGGACCGATTCCAGACCTTGGGGGACCTGCGGAAGCAGTGGACTGAGTCTGGAGTAGAAACATCCAGAGCCACCGGGTACAGGCGTGTGCAGGAAATGGGCTACAGGTGCCGCATTCCCCAGGTCAAGCCCCCTGCTTCTCTGGGGTACAGAGAAGCAGCACTGGACTGTTGCTCAGTGGTCCAAAGTACTTTTTTCGGATGAAAGCAAATTTTGCATGTCATTCGGAAATCAAGGTGCCAGACTCTGGAAGAAGACTGGGGAGAGGGAAATGCCAAAATGCCTGAAGTCCAGTGTCAAGTCCCCACAGTCAGTGATGGTCTGGGGTGCCATGTCAGCTGCTGGTGTTGGTCCACTGTGTTTTATCAAGGGCAGGGTCAATGCAGCTAGCTATCAGGAGATTTTGGAGCACTTCATGCTTCCATCTGCTGAAAAGCTTTATGGAGATGAAGATTTCATTTTTCAGCACGACCTGGCACCTGCTCACAGTGCCAAAACCACTGGTAAATGGTTTACTGACCATGGTATTACTGTGCTCAATTGGCCTGCCAACTCTCCTGACCTGAACCCCATAGAGAATCTGTGGGATATTGGGAAGAGAAAGTTGAGAGACGCAAGACCCAACACTCTGGATGAGCTTAAGGCCGCTATCGAAGCATCCTGGGCCTCCATAACACCTCAGCAGTGCCACAGGCTGATTGCCTCCATGCCACGCCGCATTGAAGCAGTCATTTCTGCAAAAGGATTCCCGACCAAGTATTGAGGGCATAACTGAACATAATTATTTGAAGGTTGACTTTTTTTGTATTAAAAACACTTTTTCTTTTATTGGTCGGATGAAATATGCTAATTTTTTTAGATAGGAAATTTGGGTTTTCATGAGCTGTATGCCAAAATCATCAATATTAAAACAATAAAAGGCTTGAACTACTTCAGTTGGTGTGTAATGAATGTAAAATATATGAAAGTCTAATGTTTATCAGTACATTACAGAAAATAATGAACTTTATCACAATATGCTAATTTTTTGAGAAGGACCTGTACATAGTCATGTGCATCAGGTCTAGTACGCTCCATGTGCATGTGACTTGATACGCCATGCTCCATAGTCTAGTACTGTATTATATAGCAGACATGTATGAGCTCTATAGCACTGCCAAGAGTGTGTCCAGACATCTAGCACTGCTTCAGTCTTTATACTCAAAGGGGTTGTCTCACTTCAGCAAAAGGCATTTATCATGTAGAGAAAGTTAATACAATGCACTTATTAATGTATTGTGATTGTCCATATTTTATTTTTCTATAACATTGTACGCTGCATGTTTCCATGGTTACAACCACCCTGCAATACATTAGTGGTGGCTGTGCGTGCACACTATAGGAAAAAGCACCAGCCTATGTGCTCCCCCATGGTCCTGGCCACCAGCCAGACCAGCACCTTTTCCTATAGTGTGCAGGCACAACCACTGCTGCTAGATTACAGGGTGGTCGTAACCATGGAAACATGCAGTGTATATTGGGATGGAAAAATCCAGCCAGCAAAGGAAGCAATATGGATAATAATAATACATTAGGAAGGTATTAACTTTCTCTACAGGATAAATGCTACAGTATTTTCTGAAGTGAGACAACCCCTTTAAAGACAGCACTTCAGTCTTCCTATGAAATGAAACAGGTGGTAGACCTTATGTGTTGCAGGGCTGAATACCTTCTAAAAACTGTCTGTCCGACGGTAATGTATATACATGCTGTAGGATATTGTTAGAGCCCGCTTAGGCTATCTTCACATGTGCGATTTTTCTTTCCGGTTTTGAGATTATCTCAGAGGATCTCAAAACTGGAGGAAAACACTTCCATTTTGTCTCCATTCATTGTCAATGGGGACAAAACTGAACAAATTGTAACGGAATACATCAGAATGCATTCCGTTCCGGTTTGTTGCGTTTTGTGACCAGACACAAAACCTCTGCAAACTGCAGTTTTGTGACTGGTTTGCGAAACTGAACAAGCCGTATCTGGCACTAAAAACAATGTAAGGCTACTTTCACACTAGCAGTTGCCAGAACTGCCTGCCAGATGCGGCAAACGGATATCTTTTTTTCCCGGATCCGTTAGACGTGAAGTACCGGATTTGTATTATCCGGTTTGAAACGGAAAAACGGATCTGGTATTTACATTTTTCAAAGATCAAAAGAACCAATTTCAGATGCAAATTGTACAGTGACTATAAAGGACAACCGAAGGTCACGTACCCCTCAGATGCTGCCTGAGAAGATAGCGAGGATGATGCCGGACCACATTCAGTTTGGATTTCAGGCTATAATCCTGGTTTCCTGCTGGTGGCGATGTCTTTGAGCCAGACGGCCCCCCGCTATTGGGTGCATCTGATCACTTTTGCCAGAATGAGAAGGGGATCATTTGAGGTTCTGTTTCCCAAACTGCGGAATTATCCGGACAAGTTTCTTAACTACCCTATAGATGACCGTCTCCAGTTTTGACTATCTGCTATTTGCTACTGTCTGCTTTCATCGCATCGAAAGACCATTTTCCGTCTAAGTATTTGACCTGCAGAACGGTTAATACTTACCGTAAGGTAATTATTCATTTTTGGTAAATTTTTATATTTTGCTAGTAACTGTTATTTTTGTATGATTTTCTTTTTTCTTTTTTTTTTTCTTTTAACATAGCTTTTCCGGGTTCAAAGCTGAACCCAGACATATTTTCCTACCCCATTGTACGAAACTTTTGTGTATTTGATACTCTACCCTAGCGCAGGCCAAGGGCTTTAGAGGCTCTACATTAGTATTGTTCACTATGACTTCACCGGTTCCTATGGTCAGGCTTTACCCCTATCTCGACCATTAGAGACATTTACTTCACTGTGAGCAATGCTAGCCAGAAGCATACACCCATCGTTCTCCATGGAGAGCCCGTTCCATCACTATATTTCCAAAAAATGTCCTTTTCCCTGTGAGAATGATCACAAAACAAAGGAAAGCATTTGAGCATTTAACGGTGGTATGGCCAGTTTACGGTCCCAAACAAGGCCAACCAAATTATTTAGCTTGTATTGTTTTTGGTTGTTTTTATTTTCTTCTGATAGATTTCTGGCAACAGGAGAAAGTTTGACGTCCCTCCATTATCAGTTTCGTCTAGAAATAGCCACAGCTTCCTTGATTGTTAAGCATACGTGCCGTGCTTTGTGGGAGCAGTTGCATGCAGAATTTATACCACATCAAACCAGGCAACAGTGGATCGAAATTTTAGAAACATTTGGGGAGGTGTGCCAGTTGAACCTATCAATCCCCAAGCCACTGGTTCAGAGTACTTTTAACTACAAAAAATATTTTTCAATTATATTAATGGCCGTCGCTGATGCCAAGTACCGTTCTTTGGCAATTGATGTTGGGGCTTATGGCTGAACCAATGATTCCATGGTCTTTAAAAATTCTGACATGGGGCGAAGGCTATACCAAAGACAATTAGATTTTCCACCATCTCAACCTCTACCAGGTACTGATGCTCCCCATGCCCTTTGTGTTGGTTGCTGATGAAGCCTTGCAGATGTGTGGCAATCTAATTTAAACCTTATTGCAGCCGTGGATTAAACCGGAGCAAACGCGTATTCAACTACCGCCTGACTAAGGCCCAAAGAATGGTGGAATGCACATTCGGCATTCTGGTGGCTAAATGGCAGATTTTCACCAAACCCATTCAACTAAAAATAGAAACTGTTGATGAGGTAGTAAAGGCATGGGTGGTGTTACACAGCTACCTCCTCATAAAATAACCGCTACATGTCAAGCAGATCCCTGAAGACAGCGATTTGGCCAGTATTGAAAGTTTTGGACTAAGGACCACTGTAGCAGTTCCCAGGATGAGAGACTCCTTTGCTGAATATTTCTGCTTCGATGCAAGTGTGGACTGGCAGAACCAAATGATTTAAATTATTATTATAAGTGAATTTGAATATATTCTTGATGCAGTTTGGTTGCGTGGTTATGTGGGTGGGTGGGTACAGTAGTGTGTTTGTTGATTTTCAAAACCTGTTTTGTAAAATTGGTTTCAGTTTATTAAACAGTTTTTTATACCATATACTGAGTCTTTATGCATATATTGACCTCCCCACGCTGGAGGAGCGACAAACTTGTGTTGCTCCGCCAGTGTTGGGAGATTGTCAGACCTGTCTTCTCCACAATAGTCCTCTTGTCAACATACTCTCCCCACGCTGGAGGAGTGACACATACTTGTGTCGCTCTGCCAGTGTTGGGGGATTGTCAGGCTTCTCTTCTCCACACTAGTCTTCAACATACTCCTCCCCACACTGGAGGAGCGACAAATACTTGTTTTGCCCTGCCAGTGTAGGCAGAATGTGTGAGCACTAGAGCCCTCTATCTCCCTAGGCTGGTGGAGCGACAAATACTTGTCGCTCCACCAGTGCAGGGAAAATTTAAGGAACCCTTTTTTTTTTAATCCCCCAACTTAGGCCTCTTTCACACTTGCATTGTCCGGATCCGGCGTGTACTCCACTTGCCAGAATTACACTCTGGATCCGGAAAAACGCAAGTGTACTGAAAGCATTTGACGACGTCTTCAAAATGCTTTCAGTGTTACTATGGCACCCAGGACGCTATTAAAGTCCTGGTTGCCATAGTAGGAGCGGAGGAGCGGTATACTTACAGTCCGTGCGGCTCCCGGGGCGCTCCAGAGTGATGTCAGAGCGCCCCATGCGCATGGATGACGTGCCATGCGATCACGTGATCCATGCGCTTGGGGCGCCCTGACGTCACTCAGGAGTGCCCCGGGAGCCGCACGGACGGTAAGTATGCTGCTCCAAGTATGCTGCTCCCCCGCTCCCCACTACACTTTACCATGGCTGCCAGGACTTTAGCGTCCCGGCAGCCATGGTAACCACTCTAAAAAAGCTAAACGTCGGATCCGGCAATGCGCCGAAACGACGTTTAGCTTAAGGCCGGATCCGGATCAATGCCTTTCAATGGGCATTCATTCCGGATCCGGCCTTGTGGCAAGTCTTCAGGATTTTTGGCCGGAGCAAAAAGCGCAGCATGCTGCGGTATTTTCTCCGGCCAAAAAACGTTCCGTTCCGGAACTGAAGACATCCTGATGCATCCTGAACGGATTTCACTCCATTCAGAATGCATGGGGATAATCCTGATCAGGATTCTTCCGGCATAGAGCCCCGACGACGGAACTCTATGCTGGAAGACAAGAACGCAGGTGTGAAAGAGCCCTTAAAAAAAAAACATAAAAAAAGACTAATTGATTTCCAAAAACATATAACATTTTACTAATATATAGAAATTATCCGAAAATATAAATAAAAAAAAACTTTTTATTTTATTTTTATAATTGCCTTAAAACAGGCCTGGGGGGACTAGAAGAGTGGGGGGTGGAGGGCAGTGCGCGGGTGGGTTGGGACCCCTCAGTCCTGTTGCTGTTCTGCCACTGTGGACAAATAAGTGCGCGTTGGGGCAAGTGCAACAGTGGGAGTATTTAAAGTGGAGAATGGGGCAGGAGATGGAGTTTGCCGAGCTAGGGAAGAGGGAGTGGTGAAAGAGGTTGGAGGATAGTAATGAGGAGGAGAAGGAGAAAAGTGGTGAGAAAATAGCTCAGGGGTTTAGGACTAGGATTGGACGTGGGAAAGAGGGTGGGGCTGGGAAGGGGGATGGGGCAGCTGGGAAGGGGGATAGTTGTGGGATGGGGCTGGGAGGAGGAAAGGATGTGGGGCGGTGTTGCACTTGCCACAAGGCACAGTCCACTTGTCTTCTGGCCTCAAACAATTGGTCAGGCGTAAACTGTTCCATCACAGGGAATAACCAATTAAAATAAAGTTGCATCAGACTCATTTGCAACATCAACACCGCCCCCTCCTGAAGACTATGCAAATTATCTGGCAACTCGATTTGTGAATCCCATCATGCACTCGTAAATGAGCCTCGTGAGATCCTCATAGTCTGCCTGACGGCTCCTACCTGCCCTCTGGCGACACATGATGGCCTCAAATAATGGGGCTAATCGGTCCATCGTATCGTTGCGTTGCCAGAGCGCAGCGGTAGGGAAACATCGGAGTCCTGACCAGTTGCTTGAGAAGGACCCGTAGTGGTCGGCTCATCAGGGACCTCCTCCTGAGGAACTTCAGGCGCCCGAGTACTGCTTGATGTTCTGCAAAGAAAAAAAAAACACAATTAGCAATTGGATTTCAGTGAAGAACCTCTGGAATAGAGGTAAGCAAAGAGACTTCTGATGCTACATAGCAAGTTGCATTGCAAAAACATTTCATACAAGTACTATACATAGAGCCCATACATTCTGTTACTGTACAGAGAAGTGTCTAACATACAGCTTCTATGTATAAGTACATAGGAGCTGCTTATATTAAAAAAAAAATTATTGTTGCACAAGAAAAAACAAACAAAAAACGTTATACTCGCCTTCGATGGCGTGCTGCCGACTCCCTTGCAGGCTGGAGCAAAAACGCAAACAGGTAGCTGCGACACCAGCTCCTCCTATATCCAGGTGCAGACCAGAAAACCAGATCCGGTGACACAGCAATTTCCGGAACACTTGGTACCGGATCCGGCATTAATACAGCTCAATGGAAATTAATGCCGTATCTGGCAAGTTCAGCATTGTTCCGGTATTTTGGCTGGAAAAAAAACCCAGCAAGCTGAGGTATTTTGGCCGGTCAAATACCGTACAAGGGACGGAACGGAAGACTTCCTGATGCATACTGAATGGATTGCTTTCCATTCAGAATGCATTAGGACAAAACTGATGCGTTTTTCCGGTATTGAGACCCTTTACCGGATTTCAATACCGGAAAAGAATAACACTAAGTCAATGGTGCCGTATAATTTTTTTTTCGGACAGGTAAAAACTGTTTTGGCGCCCATTGACTTACAATAGCGGTAGTGCCGGATTATACGCTTTTGATTTATTACAACCGCATCCGAACAGAATGGATGCAGACGGTTGGATTAAATCAAACTGAAGCGGTTTCTTCCGGTTTTGTGAAAGTAGCCTTACTTGGAGGGTATGTTTTGGGTTGTCACATATTCAGAGTAATTTTCTGCGGACTGCGGCTTATTCATGAAGAAAATGTGGATGTTTCGTGGAGTGGTTTGAGGATCCTTCATTTTATACGGGTCCTGTCGGTTGCTGTTTATACTATGAACCTGTATCCTTTTGGGACTTGTGGCGACTCTTTCACTGTGTAAGGATTTTGGCTAATGTCAGCCGCATACCACACTAGGATTACTACTTCTTCATTGGTGCATGCAGTCTTATTTACTCATCAGACAGAAAGATAGTACAGATACAGGAGTGCTAAGTAAAGAACACCGATTTAGCAGAGATGAGTTTGTAACGGCAACGTGTCAGATTGTCACGTAGCTCATTGTACAAATAGCATTATAATGCATATTCCTAAAATGATTACAGAATATTTTGTACTGTTTTGGGGTATGCTCTGAATGTAGAAATCTGAGGCTATGAAGCACTTGTGATCTGATGCCAGCGTGTTACCATTTTTTCGTTTCAGTGACAGGAATGTCAAGGACCCCTAAGAGGGTCTTCAGAAACTTGGCACTCTCCATCCCTGAAAGATGTGATGGAACCTCTCAATAAAAATGTAACCGTTTCCTAAAATCCCAATCTTTTATCTATAATCCGTCTGTTGCTTTTCTTTTGCTTGTATGGCCCTTTTATATTTATTCTGTTGGAGGCTTGCACTGGGTAGTATTGGTAAGAAATAACCACCCCTTTCTTTTTAGCCGCATGTGGTACGTCCCCCCCCCCCCCCCCTAATAGATTCATGAATCTGTGTGCACCAGCGAGCCTGACAGTTCATATTCAGCCTTTTGTCGAGGCAGAGCCAGTAGTGTCCATGTCTGAGCCCATGTGCTCCTGCAACCAATTGAAAAACTGTGGCGCTCGGCACTATTCATTTATATAGCAGACTGCCCGAATCTCCTTCTCCAGCCTTTGTTCTGTCATCTAGAGGATGCTCTACCCTGCCTGGTAACTGAAGGCTTGGACAGCTCACATCTTCTGTCTGCTCGCTGAAGCCTGCCAGCAATGTCATCCCCGGGATCCACTGGGAGCAGCCAAAGAAATTCCTGTAGGTACCACCGCTTGCCTATGGTCTCTTGGGCCACGAGGAGATTTGGTCTAGGGGTGTAGACTTACAGCTGTCCAGAACAGGGCGCTGCACTGCAGTCCTGGCACAGGCTGGTTCAAGAAGCAAGGGTTGTGCGACTTGATTTCCTTTTTTTTTTTCTTTCATTTATTTTTTCACTTTTTTTTTTTTTTTTTTTTTTTTTACTAAGCCATAGGTAATTTGCTTAAATCCGGACACATGGTATTTCTTGCCTTTTTTATAATTTGCATGCTTGTCTCTTAAATCTAATTCTAGCCTCGTTTTTGGGGAGGCTTATAGAGGTAATAGAATGTTGTATTTTGCTATTTGACCTTTTGAATCGTAAAATAAAGTGCATAAAATGGTAGTAATTGGATTGTATTGATTTCTTTTCACTGGGCGTGTAATAGGATTTTTCTTTGCCTTCACATATTTTTTTTATTGATCGGTAGTGTGAAACGAATGAGTCCTGGAATGTTGTAGTGAACGATGGTGAATTCTGGCTGCTTGGCCATGTGACCAAATACATTGGTTCCTTTGCAAATTGATACGGGTTTCCTGGTGCCTGTTGATAAGCGCCTGGGTGTTAGTTCTTATATTCTCTCTTTAATTCATTATCATTGACCCTCCATGGGAAGTACCTTTCACTAAAATCACTGCTTGTGCAGAAGCAACAAATAGGGATGAGTCATGGAATACAATGCCACGGTCTACATCTGTGTAGAACGCTTGGAGGAAGCAGCTTGTGCTGGCTAGTGGTCAAGGACCAGATTCAGCATGCCGTGTACGTACAACAGATAGTACTGTCATTCAGAATGTAATGCATTGATACATAGGGGACTTTTTCGCTTTAATGATGTGTTTAATTTGTGCCATATGTGTCTGCTTTGCAGCTAGCACGCAGACTCATTCATTTTCTGTGGATCTGCAAAAAACGGACAGCACATGGATGCCATCCGAGTGTTCGCTATCCGTATCCCTATGTCCGTTCTGCAAATTATAGAACATGTCCTATTCTTGTTCGTATTGCGGGCGAGAATAATAATTTCTAGTTATGGGAGTAAGAAAAAACGTGGAGTGCATACGGAAGGTGTCCATATTTCGCAGACCACAACATGATTGTGTGCTTGAGGCCTCAGGCCAGGTGTTCGCTTTCAGATTTTGTGAAATGTGAATAGGTTGGAAATTTTTTTATTTTTTTTATTTACTACTGTAAAAAGATTTACAACTGCTGTAAAAGAGCACGTATTAGCAAGTGCCACATTTTAACGCAAAGTGTGAACCTACCCTTAAAGGGGTTGCCTTATCAGACACACCCCCTTTCAAAAATGCATGGGGTCCCCCTTTTGGTACCCCTGGCAAACAGATTATTTTGCCAGGCATTTTTCCTGCAGCAGTCTCTGCATAGGAAATGTAGTATTAGGTCTCATATTCTTCTGGCCCGCAAACAGCAGGTCCGCGATATGTGGGCATCGACCGCATGCTCACTGCATAATGGATGTGGACCCATTCACTTGAATGGATCCGCAATCCGGAGGTGTGGTACGGAATGGAGGCACGGAAGCAATACAAAGTGCTTCCATGGAGTCCTCTCCATGCCTCTGTACCGCAAAAAAATAGAACTTGTTCAAGTTGAATGGGTTTGGATCCGTCGCGACAGCTGCACGGATGGTGCCCATGCATTGGAGACCACAAATTGCGGTCCCTAATGCACGGAACGGCCGTGTGCAGGAGTTTTCTAGCTACCTGATATTGATGACCTATCCTCAATATCCGATTGGTGGGGGTTTGACTCCCTGCAACCCCACAAATCAACTGTTGTCTGTAGCCTTCAGTGCCAAATCAGCACTGTGAATTGAGCCGGAAGCACAGCTGTGCTGGGTGACCATTCATTAGAATGGGAGCTGAACTGCGGTAACCCCGTTTTCTGCAGCCTGCAGAGAACAGCTGATGGTTGGGTGTTGGATGCACACCAGTTAGGATCTTGAGGAGGGGTCATCAATATGAGGATCCTGGAACCTCTTTAAAGCCACATTCACACTGAAAAACAGGCATGTGATGTACAATACTGACGCCCCTCTCCTTAAAAACACGAGAGAGGGGCATCAGTATGAAGCACCAGATGGGCATCTTTGGAGCGGTGCTCAAACCACATACATTCACCTCCTGGTGCTCCAATAGCTCCTTAGCATATTTATGAAAGTTCAAATTTCTCCACAATACTATTACCTACAGATAAATGGTAGCTATCATTTTAATCAGCATCAGCAACTCTACCAGGTTATATGCCTGGTTGTATAGGGTTAATCCAGTCCTATATCTTTTGTTTTTATCCAGCTCAAGATATGAAGCTAAATCCCCCCCTTCAACTGTTATGATCTTAGACAGTCTGCAGGAGGATGGGGCACTGGGGGAGCTGACAGGCTGCAGTCCGAAGAGAAAAAAATATATAAATTTGGCAACATCAGATTTGTTGTGACCCATATAATAAAGTTATCATGTTATTAGACCACACAGTAAACACTGTAAAGATAAATCCCACAAAATAATGTTAATTGCAATTTTTTATCTTTCCTCTTAAGAAAAATAAAATAAAACTACAACTCGTCCCACAAAATTCAAGGTCTCATTCAGCTAAATTAAAGAAATAATAAAATATGACCGCTGGAAACGAGGTCATGTCACTAAGGGGTTAAAATGCACTTGTGTTCCCTGAGTTGTGTGCCAACTATATTTACTTGACACATTTTCGGGTGGGTTTTCCCAATTTTAATATGACTGTTAAATGGGTTTTCTGGGAATATGAACTCTTAGGCCCCTTTCACACGGGCGAGTATTCCGTGCGGATGCGATGCTTGAGTTGAACACATTGCACCCGCACTGAATACCGACCCATTCATTTCTATGGGGCTGTTCACAGGAGCGGTGATTTTCACGCATCAATTGTGCGTTGCGTGAAAATCGCAGCATGCTCTATTTTCTGCGTTTTTCACGTAACGCAGGCCCCATAGAAATGAATGGGGTTGCGTGAAAATCGCAAGCAAGTGCGGATGCGGTGCGATTTTCACACACTGTTGCTAGGAGACGATCGGGATGGAGACCCGATCATTATTATTTTCCCTTATAACATGGTTTTAAGGGAAAATAATAGCATTCTGAATACAGAATGCATAGTAAAATAGCGCTATTTAAAAAAAAATTAACTCACCTTAGTCCACTTGCTCGCGTAGCCGGCATCTCCTTCTGTCTTCATCTTAGCTTTGTGTAGCAACAAGGACCTTTGGTGACATCACAGTCAAGATCACATGATCTTTTACCATGGTGATGGATCATGTGATGACTGTGACGTCACCAAAGGTCCTTGTTGCTACACAAAGCTAAGATGAAGACAGAAGGAGATGCCGGCTACGCGAGCAAGTGGATTAAGGTGAGTTAAAATATTTTTTTTAACCCCTCCAGCGCTATTTTACTAAGCATTCTGTATTCAGAATGCTATTATTTTCCCTTATAACCATGTCATAAGGGAAAATAATACAATCTACAGAATACCGATCCCAAGCCTGAACTTCTATGAAGAAGTTCAGGTTTGGGTACCAAACATGCGTGACTTTTCTCACGCGAGTGCAAAACGCATGACAATGTTTTGCACTTGCGCAGAAAAATCGCAGGTGTTCCCGCAACGCAACCGCACATGTTTCCGCAACGGCCGTGTGAAAGAGGCCTTAAGGGAAGGACCTTTGCCTTAACAAAATGAAGATCCCTAGGTGACACATTACCGCTGAAACCAGTCATTGGCTGCAGCGGCTTGCGTCACAAGGTCCTTGGCCAGGCCAGAAGACAACAAGCTGGGGGACCGGAACGGGAGCGGGTAAGTATGACTCTTTAGGGAGGCAATGCAATATAGGGGCTTCCCCCGTTATACCATTCGCTGTATGGGATAAATATTTTTATATTAGTACAGGCGTTTTTGGATGTGTCAATACCCATGAAGTTTACTGTTTTTATTGTTTTTATGTGCCAATTTTTTTTTTCTAGGGAAAGCGGGTGATTTTAATTTTTTTTTGGTGTTAACTTTTTTTTTAAGCCCCTGTAGAATGCTACAATATTCAGTAGTTAGATTTATTTTAGCTTATACTGTAATTCCATAGAACTACAGTATAAGCTCAATTGGCAGTTATCCTATGTTGGCCTGCCACCTGCAGCTCTAATACGCTGGGACTCTTCAGAGAGACTCAGTGCATTAGAATCAAGGACCAGCTTTCCTAGTCGCCGCATGACTGAGCCGGTCCTTTTTAGTTTTTTTTTTTCACGCTTGACCACGGCATCTAAAGGGTTAAATGCCTGCGATCTGCAGACATTAGCAGTAGGCCTCTGTTGGTGAGACCCTCCAGCTATAGTGCCCACTGTGCTGATGAGCGAGCGCCATGTTTAAAGTCCCTCCTAGAGCTGTACATGTAACGGTGCTAGGAGTCTAATGTTTAGAGTCACTGTTCTTCACACAATTTCATTTGATCGAGAATGGTGTAACTAACAAATTTCTAAATCATTTCATTTAAAAAGTATGCCTGCTTCCACCTGGAAAAAAAAGAAAAGCTGTAAAGTCATGGCCACTAGGGGTCCCACTTCCACCTAAGTTGCAGTCTACTGCCTGTTGTTAGGCAAGATCCGTACCTGGAAACAGAGATTCAGAGGACAACTGAGAGGAATTTGGGGGGGTGTTGGAACTCGCTGAGATCATAAGTCTGATAAACAACTGCTTCTGAACACAGGAAACTTGTGCCTTTCTGTAAGTGTGCTTTATCTCTCCTTATCAGCTTTCTCAGATTCCTAGAAGAAAACATAGTGGGAAGTGAGGTCACTGCATACAGTACTGACAGACGAGAGACACCCCTGCTTGTGATAGAAATGCATCTAGGTGTGCAGCTGAACAGAGAATAATATGGCTGAAAGACTTTAGGAAGTCCAAACCTAACTGTTCCTTTACAGTTATGATTGTACAACAAAGCACAGCCATTATGCAAACTTTTTTTTTAAACTCAGGTATGCTTTAGGCTAGGGCTACACGACGACATGTGTTGCGCGGCAATAAGTCACAACTACACTGCAACATGTGTCACGTGACATTGATGTCACACCAATGTCGCGCAACAATTGCCATAATGATAGTCTGGTGTTGCACTGCGACATGCTGCAACTGCGAAGCAACAGTCGCAGAAAAATCCATCTTGGATGGATGTTTTGCTACTGTCGCAGGCGCAGCATGTCGCAGTGCGACACCATAGACTATAATTATAAAAATTGTCGCGCGGCACATCTCGTCGTGTAGTCTTAGCCTTAAGGGCTATTCCTCTGAAACCCTCTTGACATGTATCAAACATCTAAAGAAGTGTGACTGTAGGGTTCAGGCAGTACAGAGCCCCACTGATCAACAGAACAAGTAGTTTTTGTACCCTGTGCCCTGTTCTGTTACGCTACATTACAAAGAATAGAAGGTATGTGAACTAGGAGGCAAAGTTCTATGACATTAGAATTTTACCCAAGAGTGATGGTTTATAAACGGTGCTTCTATTTTAGTTTTTCTCATACAATGTGTATCATTGTGAGAGTGGAAAATGAACAGTTTGGCCAGAAATGCCGTAGTATATGCACGTAGCCTTGCATCTTAAGGGCATGCAAGATCTAAGTACATGCATACTTCCTGTATATTAGAGACATCTGTGACCCACGCAGGTGGAACTGTGGCCTTTCTGTTAGGATAGGTTTAGGACTTGTATCAGTTTGACAGGCATACATCTCACCAAATCTCCATTTCAGAGATGGCAAATAAAATCATCTCTTATTGTGTGGTAATTTATGCATGCTGATAAAGAAACGTCTTGGGAAATTTCACGAGCACTAAGTCTGTGTGTGTGTGTATATATACAGTATATATATATACAGTATATATATATATATATATATATATATATATTATTTTTTTTTTTTTTTTTTTTTTTTTTTTTTTTCACATTATAAGAATCACCACTCACTAAGGTTTCAGAGGAGGAAAATAAGAAAACACATTTTTCATCAGACTTCACATCATACCCCCATGTTGGACCTCTGATCTGACCCCCATCAAAGATGAATAAACTTACTTCTATACATGCCATTTGCTGAAGTGAGACTGCCCCTTTAAGTCAGGACATCGGAGATAAGAGCTACACATGAACTGTCAGATGACCAGATTCAAAGAAAACAGACTGTACCAGCTTGCAAAACAGACTAATTTTTAACCCTTGTATCTCAGAAACGGATAAACCTTTTTTTTTTTTTTTATAAAGACAAATTAAACAATGTTTTCTAGACCAAAATGAGTAAAATAAAAATATAATTAATGTTATTTATTGCCATAACAAGGAGCTAAATTGTGTGTTCTATAATGCGCTATAAAGATATTCCAACTGGGTAAGAAGATAAGGAAACATCTGTTCTCATGCTGCCAAACATAATTGGCTTAAAAATAAGATTTAAAAAAACAATGCATGGTTCACATTGCATTATTATGTTATTTTTTGTATTTTTAAAGAAGCACTCCAGAAAACCTTCTTTGCCTATGTAGTACAGCATTGGCTTTTATTAAAGGGGTTTTCCAAGAGTGATGGCCTATCCTCTGGATAGGTCATCAGTGTCTGATTGGTGGGGAACGACACCCGGGACCCCTACCGATCAGCTGTACGAGAAGGCATCGGCGCTTGCAGTAGCGCGGTGGCCTTCTCTCTGCTCCCCAAGCACAGCATAGCCCCATTCACTTCAAAAGGGCTATGCTGCACCTAGTCCATGTGACCAATGAACATAAAATCACATGGCCTAGGAAAAGCTGGAGAAGACTACAGTGTTACTGGGAGTAATAGGTATTGTAACCCCACTGATCAGATAAATCATGTCATTTTTTTTTTGTCACGTAATTGCCCCCCAAAATTTGAATAACTGATCAAAAAGTATATACCCCATATAGGTACCAATAAAAACTACAGTTCATAGTCTTTCCGTGGGCTTCTGATCTGTGCCTCCTCTTTGCCAAAGATAGAACATCTCCTATCTTTGGCCGTATCTTGCGATTGTGGACCCATTTAGGTCATGGGTCCGCCTCCACAGCACGGAATGCACACGACAAGTGCCTGTATATAGCGGACCCGCCATTTGTGGTCTGCTATACGGGCATAGAGCCTTTACTTTTGTGGGCAGGAACCAATAGAGTAAGATTGCACATTTTTTAAGACATTTTAAAAAGTCACAATTGATCAATCTGGGGTGCATCTAATTTAACATATGTAACTGTTCTCTTTTTCAGATCTCTAAGATTGGTGTAAAAGCATAAAGAGTTGAAAAAATTGCATATACCAAAATGTCCGTTCTTGTTTTCACAAGAATTCTGCCACAAGTGACATAATAAATTCTCCCTGCATCTTACAAAAAAAATTGCTGGAGTGCTTCTTTAAAGAGGACCTGTCACCGCTCCTGATATGTTTATTGTAGTAACTACTTGCATTCCCCATGTAATAACAATTCCTTTGTTATTGCCAACAGCTTGCTGTAAAGGTATAGATGGACATTACCAGTTGGGGGTGTGTCCCTGCGCACTCTGACACCAGCAGCATTGATTGGATAGAGTCAGCCACAACCACTAATGGTAACACCCAGCAGTACCTTTACTGCAGACTGCTGGCAATTTATTTTTAAACTTCTATCAGGAATAATATACAGGGTGGGCCATTTATATGGATACACCTTAATAAAATGGGAATGGTTGGTGATATTAACTTCCTGTTTGTGGCACATTAGTATATGTGAGGGGGGAAACTTTTCAAGATGGGTGGTGACCATGGTGGCCATTTTGAAGTCGGCCATTTTGAATCCAACTTTTTAGTTTTTTTTCAATAGGAATAAGGTCATGTGACACATCAAACTTAATGGGAATTTGACAAGAAAAACAATGGTGTGCTTGGTTTTAACGTAACTTTATTCTTTCATGAGTTATTTACAAGTTTCTGACCACTTATAAAATGTGTTCAATGTGCTGTTCATTGTGTTGGATTGTCAATGCCACCCTCTTCTCCCACTCTTCACACACTGATGGCAACACCGCAGGAGAAATGCTAGCACAGGCTTCCAGTATCCGTAGTTTCAGGTGCTGCACATCTCGTATCTTCACAGCATATACTGTGCAGCACCTGAAACTATGGATACTGGAAGCCTGTGCTAGCATTTCTCCTGCGGTGTTGCTATCAGTGTGTGAAGAGTGGGAGAAGAGGGTGGCATCGACAATCCAACACAATGGGCAGCACATTGAACACATTTTATAAGTGGTCAGAAACTTGTAAATAACTCATCAAAGAATAAAGTTTCGTTAAAACCAAGCACACCATTGTTTTTCTTGTGAAATTCCCAATAAGTTTGATGTGTCACATGACCCTCTTCCTATTGAAAAAACAAAAGTTGGATTCAAAATGGCCGCCATGGTCACCACCCATCTTGAAAAGTTTCCCCCCTCACATATACTAATGTGCCACAAACAGGAAGTTAATATCACCAACCATTCCCATTTTATTAAGGTGTATCCATATAAATGGACCACCCTGTAGAATGGCTCAGCATAGAGTCATAAGAATAGATGCTCCAGAATTTGTATTACAGGGGGAATGCAAGTAGTTATTAAAACTGACATGTCAGGAGAGGTGACAGGTCATCTGTAATACTGGATTTGTATTACTTGTTGTGTTTATTGTACATTTTTACCTACAGTTTAACTACCTGCCAAAGTCCCTTAGACTATATACGTCCAACATATATCTCTACAGTCATGTAGAGATCGCAGCTGTGGGAGTAGGGGGCCTGCTGTCAGTCACAGCTGGGCTCTCCATAGAGACGGCAGAATTTTTTTTAATTTTCCCATCCCTGCCTTCCCCAATCTCACTATTGAGCGTGGTCTAGAGAGATCAGGGAAGGACAGTGCTGCTTCCTGCTCTGGTCCCAGCGGTCCGGTGTGACCCCTGGGAGTCTGCAGAGCTGGCCTAGTCTTAGCTGGGAGACCCTCTGGGGAGTTAGTCCGAAAGGGGGGAATGGCCTGGAAGTGGTTAATGCCATAGTCTAGTTATAGGACGTTTCTGAACGTGGATGCCAAGGATTTAGGAGTACTTCTGCTGCTTGTGGGGAAATGTGCAAATGGAAGCAGGTGCTCTGTTATTTGCCGTTAGCAAACTAGTGTAAGACATATATTTAATGTACTGTCGCGCCCTAGAGGTACTTCGAGGTAAACTTCCATTAGCTTCTAAACAGTATTAATTAAATGTAAAGCAGTTCTGCTGAGAACATTAGTATATTAGAAGCTGTGAAGTAATGGGGGAAGAGACTCCAGGCCAAAACTAGGAAATTCTAATGGCACAGCGTGTACAGTATATTTTATAAGAAATTGGTAATATGGCTGACTTCCTCACATGGGGTTACTCATTTTTTGTCTGGTTTCACACAAGTGTCACGCTCCGGACTTGCAGTGCATCACACGTCCTGAACTTCCAGCACTGTCAGGGTCGCATAGCATTATATTGATTTATGATGCTATGTAACCCTTACAGTTCTGAAATGTATTGTAGAACACTGACAGCATTATGTCAGTTTTATCCAATACATTCCACAGCGGGTGACGCTAGGGAAGCTCGTTCCCTCACGGCCTGCTGTTGGCAAGCCCCCCCCCCCTGTTGCCAGAGGGGTGAGGGGTACCCTTTTTAAGTTTTAAGGGCTCTTTCATAGGAGAATGTCCCATGCTGGAATCGCGCTCCATGTGAGAGAGAGATCATGCTGTCTGGACTACAGAAGCGCACAGCATTATCATGATTGATAGTTTGATAATGCTGTGTGCCTTTGCCTGACCTTTCTGTAATGGAATCATAGTGACAGCCTTATGTCAGTATGCTTCCTTACAGAAAGGTCTGATAGAGGCACACAGTATTATCAATAATGATAATGCCGTGCGCTTCTGGAGTTCAGACTGCATGATCTCTCTTACCTGGAGCGCGATTCCCACAAGGGACACACTTGTGTAAAAAAGCCCTAAATGTAGAAGAAAAAAAAATATCTGAAGGGAAAAAAAATGGAAGTCTCTCCCAGGATTTAAACCTGGGATTTCTGCATGCAAAACCATAAACGTATCACAAAGCTATAGCATTACCACATAGAGGTGCGTGTTTTTTCTATGCTTATAAGCTAACACATATTACTGGTGTCTTTCGAATTATATATTATATGGTTAATAAAGCAGTAATATGTAGATTAGCTTTCTGAGCATATGTCATTGTGGTGAAGCTATAGTACATAGATGCTAGGACACAGCTCTGCCCTCAGCATGTCTAGCCCCATCAATCAAGGGGAGGGGGGAGTGTGCAGAGCACAGGGGGTATCCTGTCTCGTGGTGTTCGAACCTCTCATTTGCATGTGAATAAAACACATTTCTATGCAGCTGTTTAGCATACAGACAAAAGAAAGGTATTGTTTTAATCTGCATGATGAGCCCTACCAGCCAGTATGACTGGTTTAATAAGGTTGGACCTGGTGACTGAGCAACTTAACAACAGTCTGTAAACCTCTGGGAAGTGAGGAGACCAATCACTGGAGTTTTGGGAGAGGACTGTTGTCCCATTCTTGTCTGATGTAGGATTCTAGCTGCTCAACAGTCTCGGGTTGTCTTTTTTGTTTCATGATGCGCCAAATGTTTTCTATTGGTGAAAGGTCTAGATTTCAGGCAGATCATTTCATCACCCAGTCTCTTTCTGCGAAGCCATGCTGTTGAGATGGATGCAGTATGTGGTTTAGCAATATCTTGCTGAAAGAGACCTCTGGATGGGCGCATATGTTGTAAAACCTGCCATGGCTGCCATGCCATGGGCATTAATGCAACTCCATAACATCAGAGGTGAAGGCTTTTGAACTGTGTGTTGATTACAAGCTGGATGGTCCCTCTCCTCTTGGGCCTCCAGAACACGGCGTCCTTAGTTTTCAAAAAGATTTTCACATTTTGATTAATCTATCCACAGCCCAGTTTTACCAATGCTCAGTCCATTTTGAGCATTGGCCCAGAGAAGACGGCAGCGTTTCTGGATCACTTTGACCTATGGCTTCTTCTTTGCATGGTACAGCTTCAGAATTCAGTTTGGGTCTGAGATTTGCAAATCATTGCATTCTGTTTTTATTTACATTTTACACAGCACCCCAAATTTTGGGGAATTGTGGTTGTAAATACCAAAGACAATGGGGGTCATTTATCAAGACAGGCATTTGTACGCAAGTCTTGATATCACCTTATGCTGCCAGTGGATGCAATTAATTTGTGGTGAGGCACATTCCTGGCCATAGAGTAAGAGCAACCTCAGGCAGTCCGTGCCCCTAGATTGAAATGTACACCAGCTAGTAGCTGGCATAAATTTCAGTTATCATTTGTGCCAGAAGACTGGACCCACCACACCCCCTTTTCAGAATGTGGTGAGGACAACATAGAAATGCCACTTGCATCTAAATTTAGAAGTTTAAAAAGTCACAATTTGCTACTTTTTGGCGGAAGTTTCTGACATATGGAGCATAGTAAATGGCTCACAATACCTCAGGGATTGTTTTAAACTTCTTGACAGACAGATGAACGTAACCTAAGAACACTAAATGTTTAAAAGGGTTGTCAAGCCTTTTTTAAGTGAAGACCTATGTTTAGGAGGTCCAACACTCCACACCCCTGCCAATCAGCTGTTCTGTGTAACTCCTTAGGGATAGGCCATCATTGAAAGAAAACTGAACATCCCCCTTTAACACAGACCTGTCCATAGGCCAGGCCTGTTGCCCAACAGCACAACTATGCTATAGCTGCATCATACACGAGGATGTAGGTAAACTACCTTATTTCCACTCGGCGAGGTGTCAGACATCTCAGCTCCAGGACCATTTCTAACTCTGATGTAGAAATGCTGGTTTGCTAAATCTTTTACCGTGCTAGGTATTGTATTCTTTGTGCTTATATATCACTCCCATCTAATACAGAAGGCAATCGGGTATTCAGAGATGCTGAGCTGTTTTTACAGGAGACATTTATTCACAGGTAAATTAATGACCGCTCTGACTTTAAATGTCAACTACAGTGGCTGCTTCTGACCTTTTAGCATGAATGAGCATCCTTATTTTCCTGGACACGTGTTTTTTTTTTTTGTTTTTTTTTCTTATTTTCTCATTGTCAAGCTTCTAAAAGCAACGTATTATGATCTTTCTACAAAATTGCCTTACAATCTTTTTGATAATGTTCATTGGCAGTATTTAGACATGAGCTGTAATTTGTAATGTAATTGCTTACTATTGTAAATGTGTAGTTATTTTTCTACGGCTGTCATATTACAGGTCCGTAGAGCTCCGGGGTTGTTCAGAGCCGCAACAAGGCATGTGTGCATGAGTGCTTAAAGGGGTTATCCCATGACTAATGTAAAAAATGAAAAGCAGACATCATATAGTACACGACAATCTCTTCCTAACAAAGCAAGAACCAGCCCTGTACCTCACATGGATCCAGAGATCTCCACATTCATTGCTCTGCTGGATTTATATCAAGCTGGCAGCTAAGGGGGCGTGTCCATTCTGCTGCAGCTAAGGGGGCGTGTCCATTCTGCTGCAGCTAAGGGGGCGTGTCCATTCTGCTGCAGCTCGCTGGGAGTGTCTTTTCTGCTGCAGCTCGAGGGGAGTATCTTCTGCTGCAGCTAAGGGGCGTGTCCATTCTGCTGCAGCTCTCCCTATCACAGCTCAGGAGGCAATCTCGCTGAGCTGGACAAAGAAATAAGAGAAAAAAACCAGCAGGTGCCGCCATATAACTCAGTGGCTATGCTAAATGTCCAATTCCATGCAATTCCAATTATCACGTATCCATAGGATATCTTCTTGTTTACAGAAAACCCCTTTAGAAAGGGTTTGTTTAGTGGGATTTTTCAGGGGAAGATATTAGCCAGACCTTGCTCCCCCAGTGGTCACTCCAGGCGTATTGTAGTGGTAGATGGACAGGTGGAATCCACATGAGCACGAGAAACTCTTGAAGAGCTGCTCTCCATCTTGGCTCATAGACTGGAATCTCCTTTATGACGTCCATGTGCCCTAATAGAAGGTCGCTGACCACAGTATACTTAACACATGATCAGAAATTATCTGTACGGAAAGTTGCAGGGATTTAAATTTTCAGAATATGCACACGTTAACATAGGCCTTATTCACACAGTCAGTGTTCGGTCAGTGATTTCCATCAGTAATTGTGAGCCAAATCCAGATACGGGTCAAAAACACAGAACAGGTGAAGATCTTTCCATTATACCTTATCTCTATGTAGCCTCTGCCTTTGGTTTTTGCCACTAATCACTAATGAAAATTGCTGGTCAAACACTGACATAATGAAGAAAGGCCCCTTTAGACCGTCCGATGTTTGGGCAGATTATCGCTAACAAAAGCTTATTAGCGATAATCTGCCGGTGTAAAAGTGCTGTGAAATGTACGTTTGAGTAATGTGATCATCTGTGCGGACAGATAAATCATAGTTTGGCAGCAGATCGTGCCATCTACACAGCACTCTGCTGCTGGCAAACAGTGATTGTGTATCGGAACGAGCGATCGCCCCCTCCCCAAACTGTGGGGGGATCGCTGCATGTAAATACAGCAGTCTCATTTATTGATAAGCACGCAATTTTCGATAAGGAACACTTCCTGACAATCGTCTGCTTAGTTTAGTGTAAGGTCACCCCATGGGCACGCACATAATTTCCCTGTGGATTTATGTGCGTTTCTGCAACTTATCCGCACACAAAATACGCAATTTCTGAAGATAGTTTTTGGTGCTTATTTGATGGTGTTTTGCCACAGATCTCACCATTTCATTGAAGAGGGTGAAATCTGCAGCTAAAACCGCAAACATAATCAACATGCTGCAGATTTGGAAATCCACATGGCAGGTCAATTTCCGCACAGAAAGAATTTGTGCACAGAAAAAATTAGCGATTTGCGTAATCTCATATACTTTGCCGGTACTGTAATGCGCTTTGTATTCTGCAATGTGTGCAGGTGACGTAAAGGGACCTTTAGGCCTTAGGCTACTTTCACACTCGCGTTTTGTGCGGATCCATCATGGACGGATCCGTTCACATAATACAACCATCTGCATCCGTTCAAAACGGATCAGTTTGTATTATCTTTAACATAGCCAAGACTTGAACACAATTGAAAGTCAATGGAGGACGGATCCGTTTTCTATTCTGCCAGATTGTGTCAGTAAAAACGGCTCCGTCCCCATTGACTTACATTGTGTGTCAGAACGGATCCGTTTGGCTCAGTTTCACTGCAAGCAGTGTTTTGGTGTCCATCTCCAAAGCGGAATGGAGACTGAACTGATGCAAACTGATGTATTCTGAACGAATCCTTTTCCATTCAGAATGCATTAGAATGCAAACTGATCCGTTTTGGACCGCTTGGGAGAGCCTTGAACGGATCTCACAAACGGAAAGCCAAAACGCGAGTGTGAAAGTAGCCTTACTGATAAATCTCAGGCAACAATCTGATCTCCTTCATAACTGTGTGATTGACACCTAGACCAGATACAATTGTGACAAACTCACAGCTCTAGCACAGTATTTCAGCCCCTGGGTTTTAATTAATGTTTCTTTTCACTGAAAGCAAGCAGAAATTGAGATAATAGCAGGAATGATACAAAGTATATTCGAAAACTGCAGAACGTTCTGCCATGATTTATTTTATACATCCTGATTCATTTACCAATGTATGAAAGGTCTGTTGAAAGATTAGGTCTAGCGAGTTTCCGACGTGTATAGAATGATTGTCTGCAATATGGATGTAAATAGTGTAATAGAAGTCTAACCACAGTAGCGGTATATTTTTTGATAAATATATATGTATATATATATATATATCTTGGTTTAATGGCTTTGGGTATCACTCAGGGATGCCTCTGTGCAGACTGTGAAGTAACTGTGGCCTAGCTGCAATTATAGTGAATAGGTCTTTTGTGCTATGATGGCCAACGTCCCCCCAGGACTTTTGGGGGAAATCCAGGGCACAGTTAGACATCCATTAGACAGTATATCCGTTGCCTATTTAAGTTTGGATGGAGATGAGATGTGACAGTGCAGCTGCACATTTTAAATGGTAAAATAAGTGAACAGACTAGAAAATAATTGTTTAGGAAGAGTTGGTTAAAGTGACAGAAAATGTTGACTTCTTTGTACTAGTGCACAATCTGGATGTGGAAGTGTATTGTGTTTTACGTGGCTAATAGTATAGCTTATTGTGTAATCTGATATAAATGGGTGTCACGTTTTACACCGCTTTCTGTTATTCCTCCATAGATACACTTCTGTCAGCAGGAACAGTAATCGAACACTGCTCTGTGATCCTGCTGGATGTTACTCGCAACCAGATATTCTGCCAGTCCTTATTTTGCTCTAATTGGACGAAAAGGGTTGGTTCATATTGGTCATTTAGGTTATAATGCCTACAGATACATTTTTGCGACTCTTTTGTCAACTAAGTGACGTCCCCACTAAGTAGCGACAGTCCTGATGGGTCCAGTGATCACTCATCAGCAGGTATTAAAAGGGTTGTCCTGACTTTACTGTGAACCATGTAATGGAGAGAGCTCACCGTTGTAATGCTGCTCCCATTTTAGTGATGGCCTCCCTCCGTTACGCAATTGACGGTGCTGTGTAGTAAAAGGGCCAACTTCACATGACTGAGCTACACCTGAACAGCTGATTAATTGGGGTGTGGGCGATCATCTAGTGATGTTCTGTGCTGAGGATAGGTCATCAATCGATAAACACTGGACAACCCCTTTAAAGGGGTTGGCCACTGTACATTTACAGTGCCTTGCTAAAGTATTCTCCCCCTTGACTTTTTCGTATTTTGGTACATTACAGCCTTTAGTTTAATGTTTCGTTGTTCTGAATTTTATGTGATCGATCAGAACACAATAGTGTAAGTTGGTGAAGTGAAATGAGAAAAATATATAAATAAAACTATTGTTTAGAAATAGAAAACAGAAAATTGGCATGTGCGTATGTATTTACCCCCTTTGTTAGGAAGCCCATAAAAAGCTCAGATGCAACCAATTACCTTCAGAAGTCACATAATTAGTGAAATTATGTCCAACTGTGTGCAATCTAAGTGTCACATGATCTGTCATTACATATACACACCTTTTTTGAAAGGCCCCAGAGGCTGCAACACCTAAGCAAGAGGCATCACTAACCAAACACTGCCATGAAGACCAAGGAACTCTCCAAACAAGTAAGGGACAATGTTGTTGAGAAGGCAGGGTTAGGTTATAAAAAAATATCCAAATCTTTGATGATCCCCAGGAGCACAATCAAATCTATTATAACCAAATGGAAAGAACATGGCAAAACAGCAAACCTGCCAAGAAACGGCCGCCCACCAAAACTCACGGACCGGGCAAGGAGGACATTAATCAAAGAGGCAGCACAGAGACCTAAGGTAACCCTGAAGGAGCTGCAGAGTTCCACAGCAGAGAGTATCTGTACATAGGACGACAATAAGCCTTACGCTCCATATAGTTGGGCTTTATGGCAGAGTGGCCAGAAGAAAGCTAATACTTTCAACTAAAAGCAAAAAGGCACGTTTTGAGTTTGCGAAAAGGCATGTCGGAGACTCCCAAAATGTATAGAGGAAGGTGCTCTGGTAAGAAAATTGAACTTTTCAGCCATCAAAGAAAATGCTATGTGTAGCGCAAACCCAACACATCACATCACCCAAAGAACACCATCCCCATGGTGGTGGCAGCATCATGCTGTGGGGATGTTTTTCAGCAGCTGGGACTGGGAAACTGGTCAGAGTTGAGGGAAAGATGGATGGTGCTAAATACAGAGATATTCTTGAGCAAAACCTGTACCACTCTGTGCGTGATTTGAGGCTAAGACCTGGGGGTTCACCTTCCAGCAGGACAATGATCCCAAACACACTGCTAAAGCAGCACTTGAGTGGTTTATGGAGAAACATGTAAATGTGTTGGAATGGCCTAGTCAAAGCCCAGATCTCAATCCAATAGAAAATCTGTGGTCAGACTTTAAGGATTGCTGTTCACAAGCTCAAACCATCCAACTTGAAGGAGCTGGAGCAGTTTTGCAAGGATGAATGAGCAAAAATCCCAGTGGTAAGATGTGGCAAGCTCATAGAGACTTATCCAAAGCGACTTGGAGCTGTGATTGCTGCAAAAGGTAGCTCTACAAAGTATTGACTTTAGGGGGTTGAATAGTTATGCACATTGACTTTTTCTGTTATTTTGTCCTATTTGTTGTTTACTTCACAATAAATATATAAAAAAAAAAACATCTTCAAAGTTGTGGGCATGTTCTGTAAATTAAATGATGCAAATCCTTAAACAATCCATGTTAATTCCAGTTGTGAGGCACCAAAATACAAAAAAAGTCAAGGGGGGTGAATTATTTTGCAAGGCACGGTATTTCTGCACATGTACTAAAAACAGTACATAAAGGCACCGAAGTCTGATAATTTAAATGACTTACTCTGTTTACTGCATTGATTCTTGCTCAGAGCCCAGAATTCCGGTCACAAAATGGCCTCTGATGGATGGTCATGTGACCAGTACTGTCCATCAGCGTCCTCCATTGACTAACACTTTGCAGTGCATTAGAAACTTGTGTATTTTTTAAATGTTGCATGTGCTCAGAAATTACACTTTTTTTTTTATTTATTTATTTTTTAATTGAATTGTTTGAGATTGTATGCCTGGCGTAAGTTGCTTAGTAGATGTGGGCCATTGGAATTTTATAAAATGGTTTAAACCGGAATTAAGTGTAGCGAACCATCTTTCTGCAGCTGCTGATGTGTCTTGCTTGCAAAACATTGCCTAAACTGGGTGCAACTGAACAGGCAAACAGGCACCACAAAGTCTTAGCCCCACGGCATACAGTTTGCTGTAGAATACAACGTATGGGCAAAGTGCAGCCCAACATATGCAGTAGCTATATATATATATATATATATATATATATAATATTCCAGGCTCTACAAGCCAGGCCAGTCCATGAGCCAATTAGACTCTCTTTATAGTTCTATGAATTATAGTAATATTATGTAATGTAGGGGACTGGTTTTATTTAAATATATAGGTTGTGTAGAAGCCTATGGGGATGTTTGAGGGTGCCAACAAAAGCATAAGATTGTGTGGTTTCTTCTACCAAAGCCTAATTGTCCCTCTACGGCTGTTTAAGCGGGTTATTCACTTGATCAGGTTTTTATGCTAAAATCTATAGGAATCTGTCTTTTTGCACAGTCCAGCAATATAAGTTAATAAAGTAATGAAAAACCCTCCAAGGTAATATTATGATGCGCGGTTCAAATATTTCATCATTCACTTCTCTTGGAACAATTACTTCAGAAGACTATTGACTCGTATGTACAGTTCTGGCAGAGCTGTGTAGAGCAAATATAGTGGAGACTGAAATGGTTTTGTTCTGTGGTTGGAGGCTCTGGAGGGGCCCTACATGACGAGCTCTGGTTTACATTCCTTATAGCTGTGAGACTTTTCAAAGACTGACTGGCGTTTGCTCTGGCTCTGATTGATTGCTAAGCTGTAAGAACATGAACATAAAATAAGCACAGATTTAATATGTGGTCATGGATACTGCCTGCCTACACGTAAAAGGGCACTCCTAATGACAGACACTTCAACCTTACATAGAACGTGTATGTAGTTACCATGCACACTGTAAACGATCCATCTGCCTACTGTTCATCTGTTTTTACATTGATTTATTTTTCCACACGTATTGTCTGTGGCCTTCATACATTTAGTACTATGTGCTCCATTGAGAACTCGCCATGCCCCTCACGGAATACCTTGGGGTGTCTTCTTTCCAAAATGGGGTCACTTGTGGGGTAGTTATACTGCCCTGGCATTCTAGGGTCCCTAATGCGTGAGAAGTAGTTTGAAATCAAAATCTGTAAAAAAATGCCCTGTGAAATCCGAAAGGTGCTCTTTGGAATGTGGGCCCCTTTGCCCACCTAGGCTGCAAAAAAGTGTCACACATATGGTATCGCCAAAGACAACTTTCGGCAAAAGACAACTTTTTCCCTTTTTTTTTTTTATACAAAGTTGGCATTTGACCAAGATATTTATCTCACCCAGCATGGGTATATGTAAAATGACACCCCAAAACACATTGCCCAACTTCTCCTGAGTACGGCGATACCAGATGTGTGACACTTTTTTGCAGCCTAGATGCGCAAAGGGGCCCGAATTTATTTTACGAGGGCATTTTTAGACATTTGGATCCCAGACTTCTTCTCACGCTTTCGGGCCCCTAAAATGCCAGGGCAGTATAAATACCCCACATGTGACCCCATTTTGGAAAGAAGACACCCCAATGTATTCAATGAGGGGCATGGCGAGTTCATAGAAATTATTATTTTTTGGCACAAGTTAGCGGAAATAACACAACTTGGGGCAAAAATTTCAATCTTTCATGGACTCAATATGCCCCTCACGGAATACCTTGGGGTGTCTTCTTTCCGAAATGGGGTCATTTATACTGCCCTGGCATTTTAGACGCCCTAAAGCGTGAGAAGAAGTCTGGAATATAACACTGGGTTCACACCTGAGCGTTCTGAAAGGAGCGCTCTGTATGCGCGATTGTACCGGCGTTTACAATCGCACATGCAGAGACAAGCGAACGCCCATTGTCGCGCGTTCCCGAAAGTCTATGTACAGGAACGCGCGATAAAACGCCCCAAAGAAGCTCAACTTTTTTGAGCGTAGGGCGTTTTTCAGCGCGTTCAAACGCAGGGCCATAGGGAAGCATTGGTTTTCATGTGTTGAGCGTTTTACAGCGCGTTTGAACTCGCTGTAAAACGCTCAGGTGTGAACCCAGCGTTAATGTCTAAAAAAATTTACGCATTTGGATTCCGTGAGGGGTATGGTGAGTTCATGTGAGATTTTATTTTTTGACACAAGTTAGTGGAATATGAGACTTTGTAAGAAAAAAAAAAACAATTTCCGCTAACTTGGGCCAAAAAAAATTCTGAATGGAGCCTTACAGGGGGGTGATCAATGACAGGGGGGTGATCAGGGAGTCTATATGGCGTGATCACCCCCCTGTCATTATTCACCCCTCTGTAAGGCTCCATTCAGACGTCCGTATGTGTTTTGCGGATCCGATCCATAGATGCGTGGATCCGTAAAACACATACGGGCGTCTGAATGGAGCCTTACAGGGGGGTGATCAATGACAGGGGGGTGATCAGGGAGTCTATATGGGGTGATCACCCCCCTGTAAGGCTCCATTCAGACGTCCGTATGTGTTTTGCGGATCCGATCCATGTATCCGTAGATCCGTAAAAAACATACAGACGTCTGAATGGAGCCTTACAAGGGGGTGATCAATGACAGGGGGGTGATCAGGGAGTCTATATGGGGTGATACGGGGTTAATAAGTGACAGGGGGGGGGGTGTAGTGTAGTGCTTGGTGCTACTTATTACTGAGCTGCCTGTGTCCTCTGGTGGTCGATCCAAGCAAAAGGGACCACCAGAGGACCAGGTAGCAGGTATATTAGACGCTGTTATCAAAACAGCGTCTAATATACCTGTTAGGGGTTAAAAAAATCGCATCTCCAGCCTGCCAGCGAACGATCGCCGCTGGCAGGCTGGAGATCCACTCGCTTACCTTCCGATCTTGTGTGCACGCATTCACAGGAAATCTCGCGTCTCGCGAGATGACGCGTATATGCGTGACTGTGCCTGGAGCTGCCGCCTCCGGAACCGATCCTGCGTTAGGCGGTTAAACTGACGATCTATCTGGATAGATCATCAGCATCTAATCGGCAGGGGTCCGACACCCGGGATCCCCGCCGATCAGCTGTTTGAAATGGCAGCTGCGCTCCAGTAGCGCCACAGCCATCTCACTGTTTACCGCAGGCCCAGTGACGTCACGACTAGTATCAACTGGCCTGTGTGGGGCTAAGCTCCATTCAAGTGAACAGAGCTTAGCCCCGCCCAGTTGATACTAGTCGTGACGTCACTGGGCCTGCGGTAAACAGTAAGGCTAGTTTCACACTAGCGTTCGGCTGTCCGCTCGTGAGCTCCGTTTGAAGGGGCTCACGAGCGGACCTGAACGCTTCCATCCAGCCCTGATGCAGTCTGAATGGATGCGGATCCGCTCAGACTGCATCAGTCTGGTGGCGTTCAGCCTCCGCTCCGCTCAGCAGGCGGACACCTGAACGCTGCTTGCAGCGTTCGGGTGTCCGCGGAGGCGTGCGGATCCGTCCAGACTTACAATGTAAGTCAATGGGGACGGATCCGTTTGAAGATGCCACAATATGGCTCAATCTTCAAACGGATCCGTCCCCCATTGACTTTCAATGTAAAAGTCTGGACGGATCCGCTCGCCTGTGATTTCAAGAGGCTTCAATAATGATGTAGCGGGTGTGTTTGTTTGACTCAGTGCTGCTGGTGTCGGACTGTGCAGGGAAAACTCCCGACCCCGACTGGTAACACCCATTTGTACCTTAACTGCAAGCTGCTAGTAATCCATTTATAAATATTTCTAGCAGAAATAACGAAGGATTGGCACAACACAGGCATAAGAATAGACGTTCCAGAATTATTACATGAGACATGTCTGGAGACGTCGGTACATGACCATCTCTTTCTAACAAAGCTGTTGAAGGATAACACTGAGCATGTGCAGCCTTCTCAGTGAGTAGGTCAAAGGAATGAGAAAAAAAACAAACAGCAGGTGGCGCTATACAGATACATTTTATTGAATAGCTCAGTGGCTATAGTAAATTTTTAATGACATGCAGTTAAAAAAATATTCAGATCCAGGTGCTGGTTTGAAAACTGTATACTATTTTTTTGTGGGACCATCCCAAATAAGTTTATGAAATACACCCATATAGACAGAAGTGTGGATATGTGATTAGTTCCATGAAAGAAACAGCTTTTGAATATGCAAATCAGGCCTTGAGCTGGATGCATGAGCTCCTTTTATCTGAATGATTGCTTGGATTCGCATTTGGCTGGAAAAAACAAGGTCTTAATTGCCAGCAGATCGCTTTAGTGCTCGGCACTGTGTCCGAATAGTCATTACAGCACATCCTCCAATTTTCTGGAGATCTTCACTCCTTTAATCTGATCTCGGGGAATGAAAAGTGCATTATGTGGCCTTCTATTTCTGGACTGTGTAATAATACATCTTCGGGTTGGCCCGTGAGCTAATTCCTTTTCTCTGTTGACATGGGGTTATGGAATCTCTTTGACAATATTTCACATCTCATATATGAAGATTTCTATGATTTTTCTCAACAAGCCTTAAGTCTCCTCTGGCAGCGCACTGGGCAAGGTCATGATTACATACAGATAACACTTCAGCCGGCAGACAACAGCATTAAACAACAATTAAGATGTTACTTGCTTAAAAATACCACCAGATATCCACGGAAAGCTTGTGTGTGCTCAACACGTATGGTTCACATGTTGAGAATTAGATTCTTTTCAGTTTAAAGAGGTTGTTTAGTGGATAAATATTGATGACCTATGTCACATGACCATCGCCTGAAAATTGTGCTGACTGTACACACGATCCCTTGTGCAGCAATGGGCCAGTGGTTTGGTGTTTGTGTGATGCGGGGGTCCAGCTGTGCCTCTGCAAAAGGCATCCCTGCTGTGGCCTTGTCACCCACGAATACTAGGTTTCCCTTACGTGACAGTGTCATTATGTGACATTACTGCATTTCTGTGTCCTGTACACTGCTTAGGCTTGAGGGATTTTTATTTTTTTTAACTGTGTTACCTATAGAGTGATTTTCCTGTGAAATAATTTCATACAAAAACGGGTGCAGGAAGGGTTAAAAATAATAATAAAAATATTACTCGCCCCAGTGATCTCTTCCTGGTGCCTGGCTTGGACTCCCTGCTCAGCCAGTCATTGGGTCACTGCTAGGACCAGTGATTAGACAGTCCAAGCCATTTCCTATGTGTCTAGCCCAGAACCACAAAGTGGACAATGATGTCAAAATGGAGGGAGAGGTTAAACGACGATTTGAGTAATAGCTATTTTTTTTAACTCCTTTTGCACTTCTTTTTTTTTTTTTTTTTTTTTTTTTTATACAGGAGGATTGGAAACCCTAGTAAGAGATGTCTAATTTCATAATAACTGAGGGCGGACTATAAACATTCTGGACAACCCATTTTTATCTGGCTTACAGAGCGGTTCTGTTATTATAGCCATGAAGTGAAGTCATATTATGGCTGTCCCTTTTGAAGGATCTCCTCAGAAACTAACCATGCATTGTCACTCGATCAGCATAATCAGTCGTATGTAACACAATGAGGGGAGTAGTTGCAAAGTAACTGATTGAAAAGTCCAATGTGGCCGCACATCTCTCTTACAAATATGGCTGCTGGAACAAAACTGAAGAGATATATCTGTTAAGTAAAAATAGAAAAGAAAAGAAAAAAAAAAGGTTATCCCATCTGGACAAGGGATTTATCATGAGGGGAGTTTTTAAAGTCACTTCTCAGGAGTCTGCCTTGCTGAAATGTTGCACGATGTTTATTAAATTTATTGCATCAAGTCGAACATGTCTGTCTGGGGATCCAAGTCATGTCTCAAGGCTTAGTTAAAGAGCTGAACATTGACTTGTAGGATAGCTGCCTTACATCTGGTGGCATTAGAGGCAGAGTTTAAGAGCTTATTTGCATCCCTTCCCTCCCAGAATTCCAGAGGAGCATGTATGGCCTATAAGTCTCCTCACGCTGATTAAGGCGCTCTCTCCCTAAGGCCTCTTTCACACGGGCGTCATGTTTTTTGCCCGGATAAGAGGCGGGTGCGTTGCGGGAAAATGCGCGATTTTTCCGCGCGAGTGCAAAACATTGTCATGCGTTTTGCACTCGCGTGAGAAAAATCACGCATGTTTGGTACCCAGACCCGAACTTCTTCACAGAAGTTCGGGCTTGGGATTGATGTTCTGAAGATTGTATTATTTTCCCTTATAACATGGTTATAAGGGAAAATAATAGCATTCTGACTACAGAATGCATAGTATAATAGTGCTGGAAGGGTTAAAAATAATAAAAAAGTTAACTCACCTTCTCCTCTTGTTAGCGTAGATCCCGGTCTGTTCTTTAGCTGTGGACTGAATGACCTGAGGTGATGTCAGATCACATGCTCCAATCACATGGTCCATCACCGTGGTGATGGAGCATGTGATCTGACGTCATCAAAGGTCCTTCAGCCACAGCTAAAGAACAGACCGGCCTCTACGCGAACAAGAGGAGAAGGTGAGTTAACTTTTTTTAATTATTTTTAACCCTTCCAGCACTATTATACTATGCATTCTGTAGTCAGAATGCTATTATTTTCCCTTATAACCATGTTATAAGGGAAAATAATACAGTGAATAGACTGTCACCTAGAACCCATGCGTGAAAATCGCACCGCATCCGCACTTGCTTGCGGATGCATGCGATTTTCACGCAACCCCATTCATTTCTATAGGGCCTGCGTTACGTGAAAAACGCACAAAGAGGAGCATGCTGCGATTTTCACGCAACGCATAAGTGATGCGTGAAAATCACCGCTCGTGTGCACAGCCCCATAGAAATGAATGGGTCAGGATTCAGTGCGGGTGCAATGCGTTCACCGCACGCATCGCACCCGCACGGAAAACTCGCCCGTGTGAAAGGGGCCTAAGGAGAGATAGTACCACCAATCCTGACAGGCCTCCCTCACCCAGTCAAGCCAGTACACTCTCTGCTCTGCACTGATGAGGGGCAATCATCCCGAAACAGCTGTCTGCAGTAGGGCTGTTGCGGGTATCGAAATTTCGATACCCAATCGATACTTTTGTCCCGGTATCGATACGATACCGGGATTTCCGTTTTTTCGATACTGGGCTGCGCTTCTGCGCAGTCTAGTATCTCTGAACATGAGCGTGCTGCTATTGGCGCGCTCATGTTCTCTCTCAGCAGCACGGGGAGAAGGAAGCTGTCCTCCCTCCCCCTGTGCTGCTGCCGCTGCCACCAATGAGAAGAGAGGGGCGGAGGAGGGGCGGCAATGAGAAGAGAGGGGCGGAGGAGGGGCGGCAATGAGAAGAGAGGGGCGGAGGAGGGGCGGGTGCACTGCGCCACCAATGATAGGATTATTTCCACACAGAGCAGCGCCCAGCGATGTCCCAGCACTCACCATTAGTCCTGGGCGCCGCTCCGTTCGCCTGCAGTGCCCCATTACTGTCTCCTCTCCTGCTCCACATGCTGCTGATTACTATCGGAGCGATGGGAGGAGACATCAGCTTCACTAGTGGGCGTTCCTTCTCCCTGCGCTGCGATTGGACAGCGCTACAGCCAGGGAGAAGGAACGCCCACTAGTGAAGCTGATGTCTCCTCCCATCGCTCCGATAGTAATCAGCAGCATGTGGAGCAGGAGAGGAGACAGTAATGGAGCACTGCAGGCGAACGGAGCGGCGCCCAGGACTAATGGTGAGTGCTGAGACATCGCTGGGCGCCGCTCTGTGTGGCCTGATAGTGAAAGTCTGGACTCATATACAGTAGTCAGTCTTTAACACATACAGGAGGCGGGTGCCGGCAGCAGAATCGCATTGCCGGCACCCTGCCCCTGACAGGGAGCTGCGATCAGCGGCAGTTAACTGCCGCTGATCTGCCAGTACCCGCCTCCTGTATAAAGGGGTAGTTATCATTGGTGGTGCAGTGTGCCCCCCCCCCCTCAACCCCCCCATCCCATTAAAATCATTGGTGGCACAGTGCGCCGGCCCCTCTCAACCCCCCAGTATTAAAATCATTGGTGGCAGTGGCCACAGGGACCTCTCCCCTCCCCCTCATTGGTGGTGCAGTGGCAGCTTCTGATCGGAGCCCCAGCTGTGTAAGCCTGGGGCTCCGATCGGTTACCATGGCAGCCAGGACGCTACAGAAGCCCTGGTTGCCATGGTAACATCCCTGATGCTGTGTGCACAAAGCACAGAGCAGCAGGGACAGTGTGGAGTCCTATTCACCCTGATAGAGATCTATCAGGCTGAATAGGAAAAGGGATGAAAGATCCCAGGTTCTAGCCCCTAAGGGGGAAATAGTTATTAAATAAAAAGTGTAAAAAAAACAAACAAAAAACACTAAAATATGAAGTATAAATCACCCCCTTTTCCCAATTTCACATATAAAATATATAAATAATAAACATATTACATCGCCACGTCAGAAAAGTCCAAACTATTAAAATATATTAAAAAAATCTAGGTGGTGAATGCCGGAACAGAAAAAATAAAATAAAAACTGCGCGATTCGCCATTTTTAAAAATGAGGAATGCACGTGGCTTTTTTTGTTTATTTTTTTCGCATGGTATCGAGTATCGCAATACTTTTTCATGGTATCGAAACCGAATCAAAAAATTGGTATCGCAACAACTCTAGTCTGCAGATGAGATGCTGGCTTATTTAATATCCAAGTAATGTTTCAAGGCTTAGTTAAAGAGCTGAACATTGACTTGTAGTATAGCTGCCTTACATCTGGTGGCATTAGAGGCAGAGCTTGTTAAGAGCTCATTTGCATCCCTTTCCTGTCTGGAGATGTTACTCCACTTTCTACGGCGCTCCTTTACCCTGGGTTCACACCTGAGCGTTTTACAGCGCGTTCAAACGCGCTGTAAAACGCTTAAGACATGAAAACCAATGCTTCCCTATGGGAAGGGTTCACACCTGGGCGTTTTACAGCGCGTACGAACGCGCTGTAAAACGCCCGACGCTCAAACAAGTACTTGAGCTTCTTTGGGGCGTTTTGACGCGCGTTTGTGGCCATAGGACACTGCAGTCAATGACACAAACGCGCGTCAAACGGGCGTTTACTATTACAAAAAACGCGCATAAAAACGCGCGTAAAACGCGCGTTTGAGGAACGCTCAGGTGTGAACCCAGGGTTACTGAAGGAAGATTCACCGTTTTTGCAACTTTTAATAAAACTGGTTTAAAGTAGCTTGACAGGCTAACCATGGCCACTCTCACATCCATTGAATGGTGTAAAAATGCAATATGTTGTAAGAAAATGTCACAAAGCTGTATTGTGTGGCTTTTGAAAACCAGAATTCTGGAGTGCAAGGCTTGATAACCCCCATCCCCCCTTTATCTTTAGTGTATTGGGAAGGGAGGGGGCTGTGGCTGCTGCTGAAGCCAATTCTCCAGCCTCGGTTATTTCTGTGAAGGGAGAGGTTTGTCTAACAATTTCCATTTATAGTTACCGGTACAGTTAACACCATATTCATAGGATGTACGGAAAGGAAGTGCTCATTTTTATATTTAGGAAACTGGTAGTCAGCAGAAGATGGCCATTCTGATACCTGGTAGTTTAGTAGAGGTCATGTTTCAGCAGCTGTGAATGATTGCCCACAATTCAAATGCTGTATTCCTTGTTCAGTTTGCTACTTTACAGGGGAAAAAATTATCAGAAATCAACTTTTACCCTTTCTTTGCGTAACTTGTCTAGAAATGAAGATTATACATTAGCCATTACATTAACTAATCTTGTGTAGGCTCTTCATGCCACCAAAACAGCTTGACCCATTGAAGCATGGACTCCCCAAGACCACAAGTTCTGTGGTACTACGTGGCACAAAGAGTAGCAGCAGGTCCTTTTTAAAAGGGTTATGGTATGATCAGGGGTCAAGTCCTGGGGAAAAAAGTGTGGGAACTCACCCATGATCCACTGCAACCCCCCCCCCCCCCTCCAAAAAATAAAAAAGCACAGAAAAGCACATGCTGTAATTTGTGTCGCTGCGGACTAAAAAAAATCGATCTACACAGCAGAGGCAAGGCTCCGTACTGCCCTAATGCATTCTGAGTGGATGCGGATCCGTTCAGAATGCATCAGTCTGGCAGGGTTTGTCCTCTGCTCCGCTCAGCAGGCGGACACAGCGTTCGGGTGTCCGCCTGCCGTGTGGAGGCAAACGGATCCGTCCAGAGTTACAATGGAACGGATCCGTTCGAAGGTGACACAATATGGTGCATTTTTCAAACGGATCCGCCCCCCATTGACTTTCAATGTAAAGTCTGGACGGATCCGTCTGAATACAAATCGTACTTAGACTTTTTTAGTGAAATATAATGCAGACGGTTCCGTCTGAACAGATACCATCATTTTCATTATAGGAGCGGATCTGTCTGTACAAATACCAGACGGATCCGCTCAGAACGCAAGTGTGAAAGTAGCCTTAGCAGTAACTTTTGCAGCAATTTGCGCTACAGTAGTTCTTCTGTGGAACTGGACCAGATGGGCTAGCCTTCACTTTGCGGTATGCTATTCACTTCGCTATTCACTATGGCTGATCAGTGTAAATTCTGTACTTCAGCATGGAACAAGGTTATGTGTGTAAATTCTTTGAAGCTATGCCCACTTGTTTTCTAAAGCCCAGGAAACACATATGATGACTGTATGGGAGGGCTTTAAGAATTTTAACGTTTCATAGTTGAAAGTTATACATCTTGTAAGCTGATGCCTCAGTACAGTTTAACGTGATGTGCAGTCACAACCTCAAAAATTGTATTCAAGTCTGTAACTACATTGCCTGCTCTTTATTAGCTCAGACCAGCTGTGATCTGTGACCCCAGTATAGTGTCTGCAGGGAGTCTGAGACACGCCTCCTGTCTCCTCATTGGCTCAGGCTGCTGCCCTCCCCCTCCTCCTGCAGCTTTTGCTGCTGTGCATAAACATAGATTTGTCACTGGCTCACCAGGAAGTCTGTATACAAAGAGCTCCTTTTTATTACAGAAAGGACCGAATCTGATTATAAAGAACAGATTATTAAGCCACCTGTAATTGCCGCACACATGGAGATGATCTAAATGATTTGTATGAATTGATACATAATAAAAAAAGACTTCTTAGCCAGAGAGGAGAGCACTTGTCTCTTGCTTTGGAGGACCTGTCCTGTCCTCCATTACACTGACAACCCATTGATTTGAGTGGGCGCTGTGTAATATTAGTTTGTTGGCTGTCCATGAATATGGGACACTTACTGCTGTGTTTCTCCACAGATTACAGCTGAACACTTGAGATCATAGCAGAAGGAAACGGAAACTTTGTGTTCTGCTTATTATAATAGGATCCTTCAACAAGTAGGGGTGGTACAAAGTGGACCTCTCCTTTATCTACAGTGTTGATTGAAGTTTTGATAAACCTAGTCCCTCTCCTCCCCCCCATTTGTGTGCAGATAAGAGGGTAGAATCCAGTAATACTGACACAAGTACAGCCTGATTTGTGGGAGTGATCATGACAACGCCTTAGGTTATGTGCTAAAACCTACATGTTATGCTGTGTTTTGGAGACTCATGTGGATTATTTTTATTTCCATATAGCTGATCTGGATTCAGAACATACTCAGAGGGTTTTCGACATGGAGTATGCCCAGCAGATGAAGCTGAAGGAACGACAAAAGTTCTTTGAAGAGGCTTTCCAGCAGGACATGGAGCAATACTTGTCCACTGGATACCTGCAGATAGCAGAGAGACGAGGCACGTTATTACTGTATATATTATCAATATATTTTATTACTGTTTGGTTTTCTTTATTGTTTAGGCACCAAGAGCATTAACCAGAAACGTCTGGATCACTGAGCAGTTTTTACAAGCAGTGCCAAATACGTAGCTCTCCGTTTAAAAGGAGCGCGCCAGTAGCTTTGGGCTCACTAAACCACTGCGCATAAACCTTGAACCAAGGTGTACGAGCAAGACTCATATGTGAAATGTGCACGGAGAGAAGTCCCAGACTAATTTGTGACTTCTTTAGCTAAACTGGAGATGGACATTTTTCACAAGGTCAAATTTAGAAAGCTAAATCCCAGGTGCATAATGGTATGTTGGTGGTTTAGTGACAGGCTCCCTTTAATTGTTCTTTAAATAACAATTTCCCTTTAAACAAAGCTACAGAAATGTGTTTTGCTGGTGGTATGATGATTTTGGATCCTGCCACCAGTATTGCCGTTGGACCCTTGTGTTCAATAATGCCTAGACAGCAGTAATGGAAATGTGTCATCTTCAAATTATTCACAATCAAGAAAGTTACTCTTACGAACAGTATTTCTGAACTTTGCTAATGATTTTTACCAGTCATCTGATAATTTCATGCATCTAAACAACTGCCTGTGTCTTCGTCATGTGTTCATCACTCTTAATGACCCATGATGGATCCTCTTGACTTAGATGAATAGATTAATTGTGTGTACACAGGTTTATTGAGGCAGAAACACAGCAAGTTTTCAAGTGGTTAGCCACTTCTTAACATTCCTTCTTAAATGCTTCTAAAGAACATAATGTGGCACTACCAACTGTACAGAGTATCTTTCACCTCATTCCTGGTTAGAGGATCCTCAGCTTCCCATCCATGACCGATGTGAACAGTGCAGAGCCACTTCTGCCCGGACAGTGGCAACCAATATGGTGTCAGTCACATGATTTACACATTTGACTGCTTTCCTGGCTGCCTTCCTTTCTTCACAGGCGTTGGAGCGGTTCAGTTACCATCCTTCGCCTGCGCAGAGGAGGAAGTTGGTGACCACCCACATCTTGACAAGCATTGATAGGTTGACCCAGGACTGTTTACACGGATCATGGACAGGCAATCTGGGGCCTTCTAACCAGCGATGAAGTGAGAAATGCCTCTATAGAGTTGCTAGAGCAGCAGATCCAGATCTAAAACCTTTAATAAATGTGATGTCTGTGATTTCTGATGGTGCACCTGGCCACCTTGTAGGTTTTGTAAATGAGTGGTTGTTAATCGCACATTCAGAATGATCTTATTGTTTTGTTATAGAACCAATAGGAAGTATGTCTTCCATGGAGGTCAATGTGGACATGTTGGAGCAAATGGACCTGATGGACATGTCTGATCAGGAAGCATTAGATGTCTTTTTAAATTCAGAAGACAACGCCATGCTTTCCCCTATGATAGGTACTGGTAACCTTCATATTCTCTATATTATTCTCTGGCAGTAGTCTAATGAGTATGTAACATACTGTAGCTATGAGAGCCTTTGGGTTTCATAAAAATCCTGTCGATTTTGATGCTTAGACTTTTTATACGCTGCAAGGTATTCAGATATAGCAGTAACATAATTTAAAATGTAATGCTTATGGTGCCTGTATTCTGTCAATAAGGAGAATTTAAAGAGGTATTCACATCTGGGACATTTATGGCAGATGGTTATAATATACCATAAATGTACAATAGTTGTGGTCCCACATCTAAAACTGCTCCTATCTACAGAGTGGGGCCCAGGGGCTGACTGGCAACTTTTGGCCCAGGGGGCAAGTAACACCCAGAGGCCCACTGAGCCCCCCCCCCCCCCCCCCCCCACTTTCGTCAGCCATGTAAATTAGAACACAGTAAAACAAAATAAACTAGGCATGCTCCGATATATCGGCCGCCGAAACACATCAGCCGAAAATTGCATTTTTGGTATAATGCCGAAAGTGTCATTTTCTGGCTGATACAGTGTTGCATCCGTGTATTCTCTCCTCCCCGCTGGGCGCTGCTCTGTGTCCCCCCCCATGACACTTGATGACTTTTGCAGGAGAAACTGTATATTGTGTGGCACAGTGTAGGCTATATGTGTATAACATAAACATATTTCATTTGAAAACTTACAGTTACTTGACCCTTGGGGATCTCGGACGCCACTTCCACGCTTTGGCCGGGGGCTCGGCGGAGCTGATGTTGTGTTCTATCCTAATGAGAAAGATTTCATAATAAGGATTTGGAGAAGGGGCAGAGGGATAGCAGAGCAGGGAGAGGCTGGTGCTGCTACGAGGGGGTCATACCATGGGGGAGTAATAAAGCCCACCATAATGCCCCACCCCCCCCCAGTAGAAATAATTCTCCTTATACGGTAATAGACAGTGCACAAAATACCCCCTTGTAATATCCCCAGTTGAGCTAATGTCCCCATAGTGCCCCCTATAATGTGCCAGTAGCCAGATAGGGCCCCCCTATAATGTGCCAGTAGCCACATAGGGCCCCCCTATAATGTGCCAGTAGCCACATAGGGCCCCCCTATAATGTGCCAGTAGCCATATGCCCCCCCATAATGTGCCAGTAGCCATAGGTCCCCTATAATCTGCCAGTAGCCATAGCCCCCCTATAATCTGCCAGTAGCCATAGCCCCCCCTATAATCTGCCAGTAGCCATAGCCCCCCTATAATCTGCCAGTAGCCATAGCCCCCCTATAATCTGCCAGTAGCCATAGCCCCCCCCTATAATCTGCCAGTAGCCATAGCCCCCCCTGTAATCTGCCAGTAGCCATAGCCCCCCCTGTAATCTGCCAGTAGCCATAGCCCCCCCTATAATCTGCCAGTAGCCATAGCCCCCCCTATAATCTGCCAGTAGCCATAGCCCCCCCTATAATCTGCCAGTAGCCATAGCCCCCCCTATAATCTGCCAGTAGCCATAGCCCCCCCTATAATCTGCCAGTAGCCATAGCCCCCCCTATAATCTGCCAGTAGCCATAGCCCCCCCTATAATCTGCCAGTAGCCATAGCCCCCCCTGTAATCTGCCAGTAGCCATAGCCCCCCTATAATCTGCCAGTAGCCATAGGTCCCCCATAATGTGCCAGTAGCCATAGCCCCCCCTATAATCTGCCAGTAGCCATAGCCCCCCCTATAATCTGCCAGTAGCCATAGCCCCCCCTATAATCTGCCAGTAGCCATAGCCCCCCCTATAATGTGCCAGTAGCCATAGCCCCCCCTATAATCTGCCAGTAGCCATAGCCCCCCCTGTAATCTGCCAGTAGCCATAGCCCCCCCTGTAATCTGCCAGTAGCCATAGCCCCCCCTGTAATCTGCCAGTAGCCATAGCCCCCCCTGTAATCTGCCAGTAGCCATAGCCCCTCCTGTAATCTGCCAGTAGCCATAGGTCCCCCATAATGTGCCAGTAGCCATAGCCCCCCCTATAATCTGCCAGTAGCCATAGCCCCCCCTATAATCTGCCAGTAGCCATAGCCCCCCCTGTAATCTGCCAGTAGCCATAGGTCCCCCATAATGTGCCAGTAGCCATAGCCCCCCTATAATCTGCCAGTAGCCATAGCCCCCCCTATAATCTGCCAGTAGCCATAGCCCCCCCTGTAATCTGCCAGTAGCCATAGGTCCCCCATAATGTGCCAGTAGCCATAGCCCCCCTATAATCTGCCAGTAGCCATAGCCCCCCTATAATCTGCCAGTAGCCATAGCCCCCCCTATAATGTGCCAGTAGCCATAGCCCCCCCTATAATGTGCCAGTAGCCATAGCCCCCCCTATAATCTGCCAGTAGCCATAGCCCCCCCTATAATCTGCCAGTAGCCATAGCCCCCCCTATAATCTGCCAGTAGCCATAGCCCCCCCTATAATGTGCCAGTAGCCATAGCCCCCCCTATAATGTGCCAGTAGCCATAGCCCCCCCTATAATGTGCCAGTAGCCATAGCCCCCCCTATAATCTGCCAGTAGCCATAGCCCCCCCTATAATCTGCCAGTAGCCATAGCCCCCCCTATAATCTGCCAGTAGCCATAGCCCCCCCTGTAATCTGCCAGTAGCCATAGCCCCCCTATAATCTGCCAGTAGCCATAGGTCCCCCATAATGTGCCAGTAGCCATAGCCCCCCCTATAATCTGCCAGTAGCCATAGCCCCCCCTATAATCTGCCAGTAGCCATAGCCCCCCCTGTAATCTGCCAGTAGCCATAGGTCCCCCATAATGTGCCAGTAGCCATAGCCCCCCTATAATCTGCCAGTAGCCATAGCCCCCCTATAATCTGCCAGTAGCCATAGCCCCCCCTATAATGTGCCAGTAGCCATAGCCCCCCCTATAATGTGCCAGTAGCCATAGGTCCCCCATAATGTGCCAGTAGCCATAGGTCCCCCATAATGTGCCAGTAGCCATAGGCCCCCCCTATAATCTGCCAGTAGCCATAGGCCCCCCACTAATGTGCCAGTAGCCAGATAGGGCCCCCCCCACTAATGTGCCAGGAGTAGCCAGATAGGGGCCCCTCTATAATTTGCCAGGAGTAGCCAGATTGTGCCCCCCCACCCCCCTCATAAAGTGCCAGCCCAGTAGCCAGATTAGGGGGGGCCCCCCTATAATGTGCCAGGAGTAGCCACTAGCCAGATTGTGCCCCCCTGCCCCCCTCATAAAGTGCCAGCCCAGTAGTAGCCAGATTAGGGGGGGCCCCCCTATAATGTGCCAGGAGTAGCCACCACTAGCCAGATTGTGCCCCCGTGCCCCCCTGCCCCCCACCCCCCTCATAAAGTGCCAGCCCAGTAGACTACTGGGCTGGCACTATATGAGGGGGGTGGGGGGCAGGGGGGCACAATCTGGCTAGTGGTGGCTACTAGATTAGGGGGGGCCCCCCTATAATGTGCCAGGAGTAGCCACCACTAGCCAGATTGTGCCCCCCTGCCCCCCTGCCCCCCACCCCCCTCATAAAGTGCCAGCCCAGTAGTAGCCAGATAGGGACAGAAATAAATAAAAATAAAAAAAATGTCAGTCAGACATACTTACCTCCCTGCTTCTCTGGACTACTCCGGTCCCGCCTCCAGCCAGGCGCCAGCACACACTGCATACTGCAATCACTTTACGGCAGCGGCTCAGTTAGGCCGCAGGACCGGCGCAGGTGGCGCGATGACGTCATCGCGCCGATGACGTCATCGCGCCGCCTGCGCCGGTCCGGCGGCCTGTCCGATAGGCTGCCGCAACACGCCTCCACTGCTCCCCTGCTCCCCGTCTCCCTGGCATAAAGCGGAGGTTTATTCCGGCCCGGCCGGCCGGGACAGCAAGCCAGGGAGGCCCGGGGGGCAATTGCCCCCCTGCCCCCCGGCCCAGTCCGCCCCTGGTGGGGCCCAACCATAAATGGAGAGCACACTGTGCATGTGCGGAATCCTCTCCACTCTCCACTCCACTTCCTAAAATAGCAGCGCACACTGAAATGAGTCTTAGAGCTGGGAGCTGCACCTATTGGACATGTATCGCATATCGTATTGATACATCATAAATGTTCCAGATAGGACAACACCATTAAAGAAGTTTTCTGAGTGTTTAATACTGTTGACATATCCTCAAGATAGGTCATCAGTATCTGATAAGTGGGGGCCCGACTTTTCAGTTTGAAGAGACTGCCACAGTCTCTTCCTAGGCCTGTGACATCATGTTCATCGGTCACATGGCCTAGGTGCAGCTCACGTTGAAATGAATGGGGCTGATTTGCAATACCTAGCACACCACCTATCCAAAGGACGCCACTGCTTGGTAAGCTGCAAAAAGACCACAGTGCTTACCGTAACACTCTGGCCCCTTTAAAAAGCTGTTCATTGGGGATGCTTGGAGACTCTCACCAATCCTGAGGTTAGGTCATTAGTGTTAAACACTTGGAAAATTCTTTTAAAGGGGTTAGGCTACTGTCACACTAGCGTATTTGCTCGAGCCCGCAGGGTTCAGCAAAAACTCTTCCGTTACTGATAATACAACCGTCTGCATCCATTCTGAACGGATCCGGTTGTATTACCTTTAACATAGCCAAGACTGATCCGGCAGGAACTTCATTGAAAGTCAATGGGGGATGGATCCGTCTTCTATTGTGGCAGAGAAAATGGATCAGTCCCCATTTACTTGCATTGTGGGTCATGACCAGTCCGTTTTGCTCCTCATCCCAGGACGGAAAGCAAACTGCAGCATGCTGCGGTTTGCTTTCTGATATGAGAATGGAATACATTTTGGAGCATTCCGTTCTGTTCAATTACATTGACAATGAATGGGGACAAAACGGAAGCATTTTTTCTGGTATTGAGACCCTATGACCTAAGATCTCAATCCAGCATAGATTCTCTTGCAGTCGCCTGCTGGTCTTTGTTTATGAACTGTCAGTGGTCACGTGTCAGAATACTGACATCACTGTTTGATGTTGCTGGGTACAGTTCTCCAGAAGAGCACACAGATCCTTTTCCCACACCCATATATCGTTTGTGAAGCTAGGCCTGTATTATACAGTAAATGTCCATTCTTAGGTGATTGAGTCTATAGTTAGTATTGGCTGTTCTTTTAGTTTTGTTACTCTGAATGTTAGTAGAAACTATGGTAACCAATTAATAAAGTAGGGGTTATATTGCAGTTGTAGGAAGGATCTCTAAACAGCCCCAAGGACCCCGAGGCATCATTGAGGACTGCAGCTAGATGTTTTGGGTGTTCTTTCTGTGATGCTGGCTCGAATCTGAAGATTGGTTATGCCCTTTTTTAAATAATTTATACTATAATAAAAGGACAATGAATTTATTTGTGTGTTAAATAAAAAGTTATAACTTATTATGGCTGAAAATTGTCCATTTTGTTGATCAGAACTAGTTTCACAATACAGGAGCTGATTAATATTTTTATGATTTTAAACTTTTTTGGCGTTTGCGAAATGGGTACAAATGTTAAGCTCCCTTAAAATAAAGATAAAAGTACCCTGTAGGCCACCACTAGTGGTGGTTAGGGTACTTTCACACTTGCCGCAGGACGGATCCGACAGGCTGTTCACTCTGTCGGATCCGTCCTTCCGCTGTTTTGCCGTGCCGACTCTTGTGACCAAAGATCAATATTAGCAGTGCAGCAGATGAACTGAATGGGGTTGCAACTATCCCAGAAGTGTTGTATTTTTTTTGCATATCTGGGTTTGTGGCAAGTGGCGCTGTGTCCCCATTCATTTCAATGGCTGCGCTATAAGGAGATCTTTGGTAGCTCGACTGTTGTCACTGCCAGGATGGCCATGTAGCTCCAGCCTTACAGTCAGGTGGGGTGTTGGGGTTCTGGATTGTGTGAAATGAAATAAAATACGTAGAAACACAAACGCCTCCTAGTTTTTATGGGCTTTTAATATTTTAGAAGAAGGAAACACGCAATATGCTTTGGGACTTCCAAAAATAGCAGCGCACACTGAAATGAGTCCCAGAGCTGGGAGCCGCACCTATTGGACATGTATCGCATATCGTATCGATACATCATAAATGTTCTAGATAGGACAACCCCGTTAAAGTTTTCCAAGTGTTTAATACTGTTGACGTATCCTCAAGATAGGTCATCAGTATCTGAAAAGTGGGGGCCCGACTCCCTGACTTTTCTGTTTGAAGAGACTGTCACAGCCTCCTCCTAGGCCTGTGACATCATGCAAAATAAGAGCTGAAATGTGATGATTGCTATGTGCTTTATGTTTCCATTGCTTCCCTTTAAAGGTAACCGGTCACCAGGAAAAGCAATCAGCAGGCAGAGAGCAGGAGAAGCTGAGCAGATTGGTATATAGTGTTATGGGAAAAGATTCAGTAAACCTTGTGATTTATTCATTTAAACCTCTGCTCATTCTATGTTTAGGAGACATGTGGCCGGCCCTAGTCACAGCCTTTACTATATGCTGTCATGCAGAACTAGCCATCAGTCAGCAATAAGACCACCCACATGACTCCTAAACATAAAAAGAGCAGAGGTTTAAATGAGTAAATTACATGTTTTGGTGAATCTTTTCCGATAAAACTATATATCAGTCTGCTCAGCTCCTCCTGCTCTATAACGGGCTGCCTGCAGATTGCACTACATTTTGTGGTGACAGGTTCCCAAATACTTCTCCAATGTTCTCTTAACGAGTGCTTTTAATATCATGAAAGCAGACCTCATACCTTAATTGTTTTTTGTGTTCTTTCCTCTAAAGGGCCCGACTTTGACATTTGTCGAAATGAATTAACACTTCAGGTTCCCAGCCAAGCAGAACTCAGACATAAACTTTCTTCATTGTCCTCCACATGCACTGATTCAGCCAGTCAGGAAAACAGTGAAGATGGTGGAGAGTCGCCCATAATCCAGTCAGATGATGAAGATGTAAATGTGGACTCTGTACCTGGTGTCAGCCATGTTGCAAAAGCCACTTCTGATGCGAGTGATGAAAGCGATACCCACACTGCATGATGTGAGCTTCATGTGGCTGCTGTATCCTGGAGTGTTAGCCATCTTGTACTAATCCACCTCCACACGCAGTGCAATTGTTCCCCTACCGATCTACACAAAGTATTGTGTACAGGAGTCACTTGCGAACAAAATGTTATTAAAATGATGTTTTTTTTATGGAGACTGTAGAATAGAGGAGGAGAGCGGATATGCTGCACAGTTCCGCAGATTGACTTGTGTGCTTAGTTTTTTAAGCACCATGTTTATCTCTCAGAGAAGATTGGACTCAAGTCCTGCATGAACGAACAACCATTGGAATATTGAAGCTTTTAATTTAGATGTTTAGCTAGGCCAAGCTTTTTATTCTTGATGTGGTCCAAGTATGCTAAGGAAATTCCTGGTAAACTAGTAATTACACAAATATCCTCAAGGGTAGAGCATAGATTATGAGAAGGGACATTTACTAAGCCCCTCACTCCACTATTGTGGAGTAGAAAAGTCACGCATTATGGCACACGCCAAATGTGCACAATAATTTGCGACTTTATAGACTTCTCTGAAGCAGCAGTAAGTTATAGCTGAAGTCTATACCAGCCCCTGGCGGGCATAGACTTCAGTTTCTGGCACACAGCAGGGCAGAGATCCGCCTAATTTATTAAGGGACACCTGTCTCTTAAATAAGTTATGAGCATCTCATGCCAGTGCAGTGAGATCAAGACTGGCATGTGAGTATGCCAGTCTTGATAAATATCCCCCATTGGGTTCACAGTTATGCTTCTGTGACTACCAAATTTGAGATCCACATCACATGGATCCCAAATACAGTGACCTTAGACATAGTGTGACTAGGGTGGAAAATGGGGAATTGTGGCATGTAGCCAGACCTAGTCTCCATTAGAAGCATGGCAGTCCATATACTGCCATATGTCTGTGTGCACCATATATGGTATATTAAAGAGGATCTGTCACCACTCCTGATAAGGCTACTTTTACACTCACGTTTTGTGCGGATCCATCGTTAACATAGCCAAGATTGTGTTAGTAAAAACAGATCCGTCCCCATTGACTTCCATTGTCTGCCAGGACGAATCCGTTTGGCTCAGTTTCATCATATTGAGAAAGCGGAATGGAGAGTGAACTGATGTAAACCGATGCATTCTGAGCGGATCCTTTTCCATTCAGAATACATTCGAATGCAAACTGATCCGTTTTTGACCGCTTGTGAGAGCCCTGAATGGATCCCACAAACGGAAAGCCAAAACGCGAGTGAAAAAGTAGACGAAGTCTGTTTTAGTAATAGTTGTATTCCACATGACATGACCATGATGGAGCATCTTTTTTTATGACTCTGTGCTTTGCCATTCCTCTTTTGTTCCCACTAGAGGTTTTTGAATGAATTGCCAACTGGGTGTTCTCAGTTAGTCTCCTACAGCACTGATTGGATAGTCTACAGAGACACGCCCCAACTGGTAACAGCCAGTTCGCAATTCATTCTTAACTTCTATTAGGAATAAAAGAGGGATGAAAAGATGCTCCAGAATTGTCATTCATGTGTAGTGCAGTTTTTTTTCTAAAATAGACATGATAAGAATGGTGACAGGTCTTCCTTAATTGATGCTTGTTTGGGGGTGGGGTACAGAATTGACAGAATTAAAGGCAGGGTCTTTTTGAGGGACCCCTTTAATTTCTGAGACTTCATGCATTTTGCATCGGTTAGTAATTTTTGAATGTTTCCTTTTATAACAGAGTGAGCCCAAAGCAAACACTTAGATTGGGTTTGCACCAGTGTAAAGGTTTTGTGATTTAATCTGAAGCACTGATCGACCACCCCAGAAGATGCTGAGAACCCAGTCTTGTAATACATTTACGAGAACTTCTTCCATACAGTATTCTTTGATTTATCCAGTGCCAACTATTATGTACTTGCCTTGATAAATTAAATAATTTCATATCATGAAAACTGTGTGAATAGTTTCATTAGCGCTGTCCCCTACCACTACCATTCCAACAATGCTCCTGTCCCCACTGCGCTCCGCTTCCAGGTCCCAGCTTGACACACTGGAAATGCCCACTCAGCCAATCACTGGCTGAGGCAGGTCACCGGTGTGGACAGTGATTGGCTAAGCAGGTATTTCTAGCCTTTTTTGTGCATTGTGACTGGACCGCGATGTGGAGAGCAGCAGCAGAAGTAAGGTCAGTAATGCTTATTATCGACCTGTTTTGGCCCCCTTTGTTTTTAAAAGATGTAGCTGTTGCACACTATGCCTTTGCAGGGGCTGTCCAGGGTTGGAAAGGACCTGTTTTTTTTTCCCAAGTAGCAGCACCACTTTTAACTGCCCTGGCCTGATGTTGCAGGACAATCACATCCACTTCAGTGGAATTGAACTGCAATATTAAACAGCCCATGGATAGGAGTGGCACGTTTTCTACAGAATTTTTTTTATTTTTTCATTTCATCCTCCACGATGGTATACCATGAGAGATGGCCCTCCTCCAACCAGGTAGGGACAGAAGGTTTAAAAGTAGGCCCTCCTCCATCTCACCTTCAGTGTCTTCCTGTCCCTCCAGGTGGGGAGAGGCCATCTCTCTTGGCATTTGCTATGGGACCACTCAGGGGGCAGTGCTGGTTGGAGGTGAAGAAAAGAAAATCTTCCCACCTGCATGGAGGCAGAGGGCAGCCCCACCCCCTAGCCAGGGTACTAGTGCTGCAGGAGCAGTGCTTCCAGCCTGGCGTCTGTTCTGTGAAGCTCCCCCTGCCATCCATTAGGGTGGCTCTGGCAGGGAAAGCATCGGGGAGAAGGCCATGTGAATCAACCTGCAGCGGACCCCGGCGTGTGGTCATGCTGTGCTCGTTACGTGTGGGCGGAGCTAAAAGATTTGAAAAAGCTTGCCAGACTAGAAGGAAGCCCAGCTGATCTGAGGTCTGCAAGTAGAAGGGGTATATATTATGGCATCATTTCAACTCCCTGCAAGTGTGAGGATGACTGACCTGGGAGCTGAAGCCACGGAGACCCCTGTGGGCCCTTCTGCGGTGAGTCTTTTAAGGGGATATGCACTATTCATTATGTACATGGAAAAATGTACCCTTTTTTTCTCTATTGCGCTACACGCACACATTGAGAGAGATAGTGTTCATAAGTCTAAGGCAACTGCTAAAATAAGGAAATGTGCAGTATGCTCTTCTAAATTGTCAGAATCTTCCTCAAGCAGATTATGTTCTAGGTGTACTAGTAACATCGCTAAAGATATTGTTCCTTCCTTTAAGGATGAACTTAGGGAAGTCTCGCGCATGCGCATTGTGCTGCTGAAACCCGGCTAGCAGCGGCTGCAGGAGATGGGATAGCGCATTACTACAGAGCACACAGCGCATGTGCGTGACTTGGAGAATCGCTGCCGCACTGCAGGCTTTCACTCAGGCAAGAGGGGACGGTTAGGGGGCGTGTTTACCTTGACTTGAAGCAAGGAGGCCGCTGCCTCCTTGACTTCAATCTGGCCGGCACTATTGTGCGTTTTTTTAACTTGCGTAGCATCGAACAGGATGAAACATGATTATTAACAGGCTGCAGGCTACTACAGTCCTGATCAAAAGTTTAAGACCACTTGAAAAATGGCAAAATGGATCATAACAAGGTTCCAAGTAGAGCTTTAACATGCAACAAGAAGAAATGGGAGTGAGACAAAACATTTTTTGAGCATTTAATTTAATGAAAACAACAAATAAACTGGCTGTTTCTCGCACTTTCCATTGGGGGACACAGACCATGGGTATAGCCTAGATCATTACTAGGAGGAGACGCTATGCAAATAAACGGGCTATACCCCCATGCTCCACCAGGAGGTCCCCAGTCTTGCTTAGTGTCGGATAAGGAGGTGACATTTTAAGACTCTCTACTCCTGTTTATTTTTTTTAGCAAGAGGACACAGGGTCGCATTTTGCTTCCCTGGTCTCTCAGTGGAGCGAGCGCCAGGGTCGAATTGGTGTCCCCGGCTACCCCCCCTCCTCCACGAAGATAAGTGGAACCGGCGGCCTACCCAGATCTGGGGTCGCCTATCATGCCCTCCTACCAGATCACTGCCACTCCTTGTGCCAACTGACTGAAGAGGTGACCCCCGCTGGTGTGGAGCAGAGGGCGAAGACTGCAGGACGCAGATAAGTATATGCGGCACTCCTGCAGAGCCCCCTGCCCTCCCTCTGTCTCCCTGTGTGACGTTGAAGGGGGGGAAGGATTCCTGTCTGGGGCAATCGTTCTTCAGAAGTGGCATCTTCCTCGGCCTCTTCCCAGAGCGGTACACTAACCTGCGCCGCTCGGTTCTCCTACCCTTCCGGCGGCCGCGACTCTACTTACCCCCGCTACGCCGTTTTTTTGGCGCCAGATGCCTTTTTTCATACTTCCCGCGCGCGTGCGGGTTTCGCGCCATCCTTGACGCGATTAGTGGGCGGAGCCCTATTTCTTCAGCTCCGGCGCTTCCGTCTCAGCACTCTCCACCCGCGGCTGCTCCTCACGGGTCGCGTTAGGATAGTTTGTTTAGACCCACTATCGGTCACTGGATCCTGTGACTCTTGCCTTGCGTCTGGAGAGGATCATCCTCCTCCTCACTCAGCCCAGTCCTCCCTCCGCCCCGTCGGAGCCCGCGGAACCCGCATGGGCCTCTGCCATTGCTAGCGCAGCCGCTGATTTAGCCCAAGTCTTTCGGACCACCATGGCCTTCATGGAACACATGGCGTCCATGGATCCTGTGGCTAACACAAATCCACCTCCCAGTGGTTCCCACAGAGGACGCTCGGCCGCTAAGAGGCAGCGTATGCAGCAGCATCCCTCCTCACCTGAAGGCACGTTCAGACACTTCCCCACCTCGCAGGGACCATAGATCGGAAGGGGAGCGAACCAGCTCGGACGAGGACACAGAGCTGGAACCCTCGCCCAAGCTGTCCACCATGGTAGCAGACTTGGTGGCGGTGGTCCGGGACACTTTTGATATCCAGGGGGAATCTCCTTCCACTAGTAGCCAGGAATTCCCTCTTTTTCCATTCTAGGAAACCACAAACTGTTGTATTCCCCATCCATGGCGAATTCGCAAGGTCCTCTCTCAGGCCTGGGACTGCCCTAATCACCGATTTTTCGGCAGAAAATGTGCAGCAGTGGTCTTCCCCTCCTAAGGTCGACCCGCCGGTGGCCAGATTGGCTAAGAATACGGCCATAACTGTCTTGGATGGTTCCTCTCTATGGGACTCGATTGACAGGCGTTAGGATTCTCTTTCCAAAGCCATCTTCACTCTGGCAGGCACAGGTCTGTGGCCCGCTTTCGCCTCGGCCTGGGTATCCAGAGCGCTTTCGGTATGGTTGCAGCGCCACCATCAGGACCTCGCGGAGCAGGATGCCAATGCGGACACCTTGAACTTTGTCCTCCAGATGTCTCAGGCGACGAAGTTCCTCTGTGAAGCTTCCTTTGATGTTAACATTCTCTTTGCGTGGGTTTCGGCCCTTTCGGTCACTCAGCGCAGAGAAGTCTGGTTGAAGGTTTGGGACGCTGATGCTTCCTCCAAGCGTTCCCTCACTAACCTTCCCTTTGCGGGTTCCAGGCTTTTTGGTGCTAAGCTGGACAAGATCATCTCGGACGCGACGGAAGGCAAAAGCGCCAAACTGCCCCAATCTAGATCCAAGCGCACCTTTCGGAGTTCGGTCCTCCGGCTCTAGGAACCAGTCCTTTTGTCGCTTCTCCTCTTCCAGGTCTGCGGCGGCCCCCTTTCCGGGTGGCTCTCAGGACTCCCGCAAGAAGCCTGCCTTTAAGCCCCAACCTTCCTGGCGCCCGCGGCCACAATCAGCCCGCCCCGCAGCCCCCAAGCAGTCCTCCGCCTGAAGGGGCACCCCCACCTCTTGCGATGGGGGGCCGACTGCTCCCCTTTCAACAGGTTTGGAGAGCTCACATCCAGGACGCCTGGGCCATGGAAATTGTTACCTCCGGTTACAAAATAGAATTCGCTTCCAGGCCTCTGGAGTGTTTCTTCCCTTCTCGGGTTCCGGGGGATCCGGTCCAGGCCTCGGCCCTTTTGCAAACAGTCTCTTCCCTTTTGGACAGGGGAGTGATTGTCCCAGTCGGACCAGTCCCCCTAGAAAAACAAGGTGCAGGTTTCTACTCCAACCTATTTGTTGTGCCAAAGAAGGAGGGATCGGTGCGTCCGGTCCTAGACCTGAAGCTATTAAACGGGTCCCTGTGGGTGCAGAGGTTCCGGGTGGAATCCCTCCGCTCCGTTATTGCTTCTCTTCTTCCAGGGGAGTTCATCACGTATGTGGACATCCAAGACACCTATCTGCATGTCCCTATCGCAGAATCTCACCATAGGTTCCTGCACTGAGCTGTTGGTGAACAGCATTACGAGTTTGTCGCCCTTCCCTTTGGGCTGGCGACAGCCCCTCGGGTATTCACGAAGATCATGGCGCCGCTCTTGGCACTTCTCCGTACCAGGGGCATATCTCTGTTGCCCTATCTGGACTACATACTGATAAAGGCTCCCTCCCTTCCCCAGGCCAAGGACAGCGTCCAATTCACTGTTCAGACTCTGGAACAGTTCAGCTGGCTGATCAATTTCCAGAAGTCCTCTCTTCACCCCTCTCAGAGAGTGACCTTCCTAGGGCAGCTCAACACCACGGCAGCTCGGATATTCCTTCCGGATCCCAAGTCCTCTCGGATACAGGAGTCTGTGTCTCGCCTCCTGCACTCCCGACGTCTCTCCATCCGGGAGTGCATGAAGGTTCTGGGGCTTATGGTGGCCTCCTTCAAGGCCGTCCCCTTTGCCCAGTTTCACACTCGGCCTCTGCAGCGGGCGATCCTGTCCTTTTGGGACCAGACATTGCGCGGTCTGGACTCTCGGGTCCGCCTGCCTCCTCGGGTTTGTGTAGAACTCCATTGGTGGCTGTCCCCTCAGAACCTGACTTCAGAGAGGTCCTTCCTTCCGATCTCCTGGACAGTTGTCACCACCGACGCCAGTCTCCTGGGTTGGGGTGGCGTTCTCCAGGCCCGGATGGTTCAGGCGGTTTGGTCGGCAGCAGAAGCCCGCCTTCCGATCAACGTGCTGGAGCTCAGAGCAATTTTTCTCTCCCTTTCTCATTGGACTCCTCTCCTAGCAGGTCAATCGGTAAGGATCCAGTCGGACAATGCCACAGCCGTGGCTTACGTCAACCATCAGCAGCCGGACAGTGATGCAGGAGGCTGAAAGGATCCTCCAGTGGGCGGAGACTCATGTTCCAGTACTGTCGGCAGTGTACATCCCAGGGGTCGACAAGTGGAAGGCAGACTTTCTCAGTCGCAACACAGTGGATCCGGGAGAGTGGTCTCTACATCCGGATGTATTCGAGGACGTCTCTTGCCGTTGGGGCTGCCCGGACAAGGACTTGATGGCGTCCAGGCTCAACAACAAGGTTCCCACGTTCCTGGCCCGTGCTCGAGATCCGGATTCGTACGGGGTGGATGCGCTGGTGTCTCCATGGCAAGACTTCCCCCTCCTCTGTCTTTCCACCACTGCCTCTACTCCCAAAGGTCCTTCGCAAGATCACGACGAAAGGGATTCAGACCATTCTCATCGCCCCCGATTGGCCTCACCGCACCTGGTTCTCAGATGTCACTCGGATGCTGGCAGACGTTCTGTGGCCTCTTCCTCTCAGGGAAGACCTACTGTCTCAAGGACTGCTCTTCTACCAGAATTTACGGTCACTTCGTTTAACGGCTTGGCTGTTGAGACCGCCATCCTAAAGAAGAGGGGCTTCTCTGACTCCGTTGTGAAGACCATGATCAAGGCCAGAAAACCAGTTTCCTCCCGGATATACTATCATACCTGAAAGGCCTTTCTTGCCTTTTGTGAGAAGCTAGGCGTTTTTCCCCTTCGTTTCTCGGTTCCGGTGGTGCTCTCCTTTCTCCAGTCGGGCCTTGAGAAAGGGAATGTCCCTGAGCTCCTGAAAGGCCAGGTCTTTGCTCTAGCCATTTTCTTCCAGCTATCCCTGGCTCTGCTCGGTCCTGTGAGGACCTTCCTACGGGGGTGGTGCATCCGGTTCCTCCGTATGTTCCCCCTCCTGCCCCCCTGGGATCTCAATTTGGTTCTGTCTTCCCTCCAGGCGGCTCTCTTTGAGCCTCTGAGGGAGGTTTTCTTGAGTTATTTCACCTGGAAGGTGGTCTTTTTGGTGGCCATCACCTCGATCAGGAGTGTGTCTGAGCTGGCCGCTCTTTCCTCTAGGGAGCCCTTTTTGGTCTTCCACCAGGATAAGGCGGTGCTAGTCCCGGTTCCTTCCTTTTTGCACAAGGTGGTCTCCGCCTTCCACCTTAATGAGGATATAGTCCTGCCCTCTTTTTGTCCATCCCCGGCGAACCGCAAGGAGCGCGCTCTCCATTCCCTGGACTTTGTCCATGCTCTGCGGCTGTACCTGTCTGTTACTGCCCCTTTCCGCCGTACGGATGCCCTTTTCGAGATCCCCGAAGGGCCTCGTAAGGGTCTGGCGGCATCCAAGGTCTCGGTGGCTCAGTGGATTCGGTCGGCTATTGCCACGGCCTATCGTTCCCGTGTCAGGGTTCCCCCAGCTGGGGTTACCGCGCACTGGGGCCTCCTGGGCTAGGCGTAATCGCGCCTCGGCATCTCAAATTTGTAAGGCAGCCACCTGGTTGTCCTTACATACCTTTACAAAGTTTGACCAACTGCACTCTTTGGCATCGGCTGATGCTGCCCTTGGGCAGGCGGTGGTTCCTGTTTGACCGCTGGGCGTTTCCCCCTGGAGGTGCTGATCTTTTTCCCACCCCATGGACTGCTCTGGGACGTCCCATGGTCTGTGTCCCCCAATGGAATGTGCGAGAAAAGGAGATTTTTTTGTGAAACTCACCTGTAAAATCTTTTTCTAGTCTTTTCCATTGGGGGACACAGCTCCCTCCCATTCTTGACTGTTGCAGGAGCGGTTGGTTTAGTTCTTCAGGACCTCAGGGTTAATGGTCCTATGGCAGTATTCCTTTGTTCTGGTCTCCATAGTTTTTTTTTTTTGTCTGCTTCTCCTACTGCTTTTGCATGCACTGGGGTCCTCCCGGTGGAGCATGGGGGTATAGCCCGTGGAGGAGGAGCTTTCTTTTTTATTTGCATAGTGTCTCCTCCTAGTAATGACCTAGGCTATACCCATGGTCTGTGTCCCCCAATGGAAAAGACGAGAAAAAGATTTTACAGGTGTTCCACAAAAAAAATCTCCTTTTTTCAGCTGATCAAAAGTTTAGGACCACACTTCCAAAAAAAATAAAATAACCCCCCCCCCCCTCCCAAAAAACTGAAATCCAATTTCCAAACATGAACTCAGTAATGAGTAGCTCTGCCGTTATTGTTTATCACTTCCAAAATTTGTTTTGGCATGCTTGATGCAAGCGTTTCCATGAGGTGAGTGGGAACATTTCTCCAAGTGGTAAAGATGGCCGCACGAAGGCCATCTACTGTCTGGAACTATTGTCCATTTTTTTAAACTTCCCTTGCCATCTATCACCAGAGGTTCTCAATTGGATTTAGATCAGGGGAACACGCAGGATAGGCCAAAAGAGTGATGTTCTTCTCCTGAAAGTCCCTTGTCCTGCGGGCATTGTGTACTGTAGCGTTGCCCTGTTGAAAAACCCCAGTCGTTACCACACAGACAAGGGCCCTCAGTCATGAGGAATGCTCTCTGCAACATCTGGACATATCCAGCGGCCGTTTGACGCCCCTGCACTTCCTGAAGCTCCATTGTTCCACTGAAGGAAAAAGCACCCCAGACCATTATGGCGCCCCCTCCACTGTGGCGCATAGAAAACATCTCAGGTGGGGTCATGCCAGTAACGTTGGAAATCATCAGTACCATCAAGGTTAAATTTTTTCTCATCAGAGAATAAAACTTTTTTCCACCTTTGAAGTTCAAACGAGCAGTTCTGTTGTGTTCAAGGAGACAAGGTCTTTGAAGACGTTTTTTGTTTTTGAAGCCCTTCAGTCTCAGATGCCTTCTGATGGTTAGGGGGCTGCGGTCAGCACCAGTAAGGGCCTTAATTTGGGTTGAGGATCATCCAGTGTCTTGACGGACAGCCAATTGGATCCTCCGGCTCAGTGCTGATGAAGTTTTTTCGGGTCTTCCACTTGACTTTTTTGTTCCATAACCCTCAGGATCATTTAAGAAATTCCAAATTACTGTCTTACTGCGTCCCACCTCAGCAGCGATTGCGCACTGTGAGAGACCCTGCTTATGCAGTTCAACAACCCAACCACGTTCAAAAAGGGTTGTTTTTTTGCCTTTGCCATCACGTGTGACTATCTGACAATGACAATGAATCCACATCTTTGCACATATTTGGCCTTTTTCAAGGAGTCATAGAAGTGGGATAGTAACGCTGAGAATGGCGTTATCGGCACTGGCCATGTTGGTGGAGTACTCGAAACAGCACAACAAGGAACACAGGTCTCGCATGGAGGCCCAGTCATTGGTGGTGAAGTGGTGCTGCTCCACAGAGCGACTCACCCGTGCGTGCTGCAGCTGAAACTCCACAATCGCCTTCTGCTGCTCGCACAGTCTGGCAAGCATGTGCAAGGTGGAGTTCCACCTTGTGGGAATGTCGCATAAGAGGCGGTGAGCGGGTAGTCCAAAGTTACGCTGCAGCGCTGACAGGCGAGCAGCAGCAGGGTGAGAACACTGAAAGCACGCACAGATGGCCCGCAGCTCTGACATATCGGGGTAATTTTTAAGGAAACTCTGCACCACCAAATTCAGCACATGCGCCAGGCGAGGGATGTGCGTCAAACCGGCTAGTCCCAGAGCTGCTACGAAATTTCGCCCATTATCGCACACCACCAGGCCGGGCTTGAGGCTCACTGGCACCAACCACTCATCGGTCTGTTGTTCAAGGCCCGTCCACAGCTCCTGCGCGTCATGGTGGTGAAGGTGTTACACTGACCGGAGGAGGAGGCGGTAGAGGATGAGGAATCAACAGGAGGCAAACTGAAACGCCCTGCAATCCTTGGTGGTGGAAGGACATGCGCCAAACTGCTATCCGCCTCAGGCCCAGCCGCCACTGCATTTACCCAGTGTGCTGTTTTGGAGATATAACAGCCCTGACCGTGCTTACTGGTCCACGTATCCGTAGTGAGGTGCACCTTGCCACAGATGGCGTTGGGCAGTGCACACCTGATTTTGTCCCCCACTTGGTTGTGCAGGGAAGGGATGGCACGCCTGGAAAAGTAGTGGCGGCTGGGCACGACGTACTGTGGGACAGCCACCGCCATAAGGTTTTTAAAACTCTCCGTCTCCACCAGACGGAATAACAGCATTTCAAAGGCCAGTAATTTTTGAAATGCTGGCATTCAGGGCCAGGGATCGCGGGTGGGTAGGGGGGTACTTTCTCTTCCGCTCCAGTGTTTGGGAGAAGGAATGGGGAATGCTGAACGCTTCCGTGGGACATTGTGGAGATGCTTGGTGACCCAGGTGGTGGTGTTGCTGAAAGATCCTCTGTTTGCGGGGTGGCAGGTGGCACTGTCACTCCAGAGGTGGATGAAGAGGCCGAGACTTCAGCAGAAGAGGAAGCAGGAAGAGCTAGAGACCTTTTCTTAGGTTTTGAAGTGTCTACTCCACTGCAGCTTGTGCTTTGCACTTAGATGTCTGGTCATGCAGGTTGTGCTCAGGTTGAGAACGTTTATGCCTTGCTTCAGGCTCTGATTGCACAGCGTATAAACCACTCGTGTCTTGTCGTCAGCACATTGTCTGAAGAACTGCCACGCCAGGGAACTCCTTGGAGCTGGCTTTGGTGTGCTCGGTCCCTTGCTGCGGTGGGCAGTAGCAGGCGTACTGTCTAGAGGACGGCCGCTCCGCTTTTGCACCCTGCTCCCTCTTCTGCTGTGCTGGTAGCTCTGTGCGACCACCGCCTCTTCCTCCGAATTACACAGGTCACTCGCATGACCTTGATTCCATGTGGGGTCGAGGACCTCATCGTCCTCCACATCATCTTCCACCCAGTCTTCACCCCTGCCCTCCTTGTCAGTCTGCATACTTTCAAAAGCCTCAGCAGTTGGCACCTGTGTTTAGTCATCATCCGAGACGTGCTGCGATGGTCCTTCTATGTACTCATCTTGAAACATCAGTGGTTGGGCATTGGTGCACTCAATCTCTTCCACTTCTGGGGCAGGGCTAGGTGGATGGACCTGGGAAACCCTGCCAGCAGGGTCATCAAAAAGCTGGGTCATCAAAGAGACTGCTGCATGACATGGGGCTCAGACTGCTTGGCTGATTTTCAAGGGGGTGAGGTGAAAGACTGATGGACATCGGCTGCAGGTGCCAACTCTGATCTTTCAGCAGGAGACTGGGTGGGAGAAAATGTGAAGGAACTGGAGGCATTGTCACCAACCCAATCTACTATCGCCTGTACTTGTTTTGGCCTCACCATTCGTAGAGCCGCATTAGGCCCGACCAAATACCGCCGAAGGTTCTGTCGTCTACTCGCACCTGAGGAAGGGGTTTTACTTGTGCGTGTAGCTGGCACACATCGACCATATCCTATCCTTGCAACAGGAGCTCCACCAGCAGCACCACGACCTGGGCCATGTCCCTTATTTGACGCTCTCCTCATATTTCTCAAATGTAGGATCTTGCCCTAAATGGCTGTTTTTCAAATAACAGAATAGAACCACAGTATCTAAAGGGTGTATCTCACACGTACAGATCCAGACTCGGCCGCAATCAAAGATTTTTGCACAAAATGGCTGTTTTATTAATAGCATAATAAAACCACAGTATCTAAAGGGTGTATCTCACAATGACATATGCAGCAAAGGCTGCAAAATTAAGGTTTTATTCCAAAATGTTTTTTTTTTTGTTTTATAACAGAATATGACAGCAGTATATAACGCTTGAATTTCACACGTGCAGATGCAGCAAGGGCTGTAAAATTGTGTATTTTGCACAAAAAGGGTGGTTTTTAAAACCCAGAAAATTATAGCTGTATTTTTAGCTTAAATTGCACACTGACTAATGCGGCAAAGGCACCAGATGTTGGATATTGCCAGAAATGGGTGTTTTTTTCTAAGCCAGAAAATTATTAAATTTTTTTTAACTTGTTTTTAACAATCACACATGCAGCAAGGGCTGCAATATTAAGTATTTTGCAAAAAAAAAAAAAGGGTGTTTTTATACTAACAGAATATGAAAGCTGTATATAATGCTTGGATTTGAATGTCACAAATGCACAGATGCCGTGCTGGTGCACTGAGCTTGCATAAAATGGCCGCCGCCACCCACCTAAGTAACAGACTGATAAAAGTTATTTTTCTCTGTCACTGGGCTCAGGGCAAGGTAAAAAGATTGTGCACTGCACCCACAAAACTGAATCTAGGTAGATCGCTGAGTTCAATTGGAGTTCTGATAACAGATTCTGTCCTATTCTCTCCCTCACAGCAGCAGCAGAGTGACTCCAGCTTATATAGAGGCTGGGTCACATGCTGCACTGGCCAATCACAGCCATGCCTTTAGTAGGCATGGCTGTGATGGCTTCTAAGGTCACACAGTTAAACACTTGTTGAAAGCGCTAAGAAATCGCTGAGCCTCAAACTTTTACTGAAATGTTCGGGTCCGGGGTCCAAAAATTCGCTCAACCCTAATAAGGAATCGCAAATTGTTTCCTCAGATTCAGAAGAGGGTGAGGATATCCTTGGATTCGGGGGCTTCATCCCTTTCTTCTGACTCCGAAGAGAATGAAACTAAAAGAGCTTTTTTTCCCGTTGAAGATATTAATAAACTATTAAAGGCAATAAAAGCCACAATGGGGATAGAGGATGTCAGAGTCCAAGTCAGTGCAGGATATTATGTTTGGGGGACTACAAACAAGACAGATCAGATCCTTTCCAGTTCATAAAAATGTGTCTGCTTTAATTAAGGAGGAATGGCGTAAACCGAATAAAAGCATATTTACAGTTGCAAGAAAAAGTATGTGAACCCTTTGGAATTATATGGATTTCTGCACAAATTGGTCATAAAATGTGATCTGGTCTTCATCTAAATCAAAACAATAGACAATCACAGTCTGCTTAAACTAATAACACACACATAATAAAATGTTACCATGTTTTTATTAAACACACCATATAAACATTCACAGTGCAGGTGGAAAAAGTATGTGAACCCCTAGGCCAGTGATGGGCAAACTGCGGCTCTCCAGCTGTTGCAAAACTACAACTCCCAACATGCCCTTCTGTAGGCTGAAAGCTGTAGGCAGTCTTTGCATGCTGGGAGTTGTAGTTCTGCAACAGCTGGAGAGCCGCAGTTTGCCTATCACTGCCCTAAGCTAATGACATCTCCAAGAGCTAATTGGAGTGAGGTGTCAGCCAACTGGAGTCCAATCAATGAAATGAGATTGGAGGTGTTGGTTACAGCTGTATAATAACCCTAAACAGAAAAGGACCCTTAAAATATAACTTATTATTTCGTTAAAAATTATGTCCCAATTTCGGTGGCTGATAATGACACTAACATGGGCAGACCATAAGCCGTCCACCTAGTACTGCACATATATCATTCACCACAATTGTGACCAATATACATAATACAACAACAAACAAAATAGAGGAGGTCATTTCAATGTTGAGGTAAGGCGGCTATGTGGGAAAACTTTCCCTAGTTCGATCCTAATATAGCCTTTGCCCAGGGACCACCCCTGATGGTTTCCCTGTCCTCGTGCCTCCCCTACTTTCCCTATATCACCCTAACGATAAAGGTGAAAAAAGAAAAATTACATACATATAGCAATGATAATGCCACAACATAGATGAAAGTTGCCAGAAAAAAGAGTGGTAACAAAAATACCCTGTAACAAAATATTTTCTCGCATAGTGAGACACTAGCCGCCTTACCTCAACATTGAATGACCTTCTCCTCTATTTTGTTTGTTGTATTACGTGTATTGGTCACAATTGTGGTGGATGCCATATGTGCAGTACTAGGTGGACGGCTTATGGTCTGCCCATGTTGGTGTCATTACCAGCCACCGAAATTGGGGCATAATTTTTAACAAAATAATAAGTTATATTTTAAGGGTCCTATTCTGTTTAATTAAAAGGACTTACCATTATCTCAGAACATTGTTAAAAAGTGTAAACAGTTGGTTACAGCTGCCCTGCCCTATACAAAAACCCACACCAGTTCTGGGTTTGCTTTTCACAAGAAGCATTGCCTGATGTGAATGATGCATCGCACAAAAGAGCTCTCAGAAGACCTACGATTAAGAATTGTGGACTTGCATAAAGCTGGAAAGGGTTATAAAAGTATCTCCAAAAGCCTTGCTGTTCATCAGTCCACGTCCTATCAGTTTAATCCCTGTTACGTCCCCTATCCGGGGACGTGTGTCGAATTAATTAATCATTGTCGAATTAACGACATCCTGAAATAATTTTGTTCTGAGCTCTGTACTTGCTTTGTATTGGAATTGATGGGGATTTTTTAAATTGTCTGCATTATTTCTAATAAACTATTAAGAGACTTTATTATGATTTTTTTATTTTATGTATTAAAAACCCATACAACTTAAAAAAAATAATAATAATAATTTCTATGAAAAATTATCCAGCCGATCGCTTTTAGTCTGATCATAATGAAGCAACGGCTTTATCTGGGGTGTGGCAACATTGCCAACACACTCATAGAGGTGATGATCGCTTCATTTTGATACGCAAGCCCCTTCACCACAACAAGGTACCGATCACGAAGGGGAAATAACACATGTATGTGCCTTTTTTGTTTTGTTTTGTTTTTTGCAGCCACAGTGCAGCACTAGAGGCCAGAAAAATTAGGCATGTACACATGCCTGAAAAATTAGGTATTGTAGCAGCGGCCGGAAAAATTGATGTTTTCCAGGCAGAAAGGTGACTAAAACATTCCGGCTTGAACCCTAGTTGGTGGCGGAGAATTCACGAAAGTCATCCAGTATGCAGACCTTAAATACAGCAGCGTGGGGACCATTTTGAGGCCAAGGCATGTCATCAGGCCTTTTGTTAGTCAAACGTATCCCCCACTGTCAGTCCCTTCGGGATCCATGCCTCATTCATCTTAATGAAGGTGAGGTAATTAACACTTTTTTGACCGAGGCGACTTTTGTCAGTGATAATGCCTCCTGCTGCACTGAAGGTCCTTTCTGACAGGACACTTGAAGCGGGGCAGGCCAGAAGTTCTATCGCAAACTGGGATAGTTCAGGCCATAGGTCAAGCCTGCACACCCAGTAGTCAAGGGGTTCATCGCTCCTCAGTGTGTCGATATCTGCAGTTAAGGCGAGGTAGTCTGCTACCTGTCAGTCGAGTCGTTCTCTAAGGCTGGATCCCGAAGGGCTGTGGCGATGTGTAGGACTGAAAAAGCTCTGCATGTCCTCCATCAACAACACATCTGTAAAGCGTCCTGTCCTTGCCGCCGTGGTCGTGGTAGGAGGAGGATTACTTTCACCTCTTCCCCTGTTAAATTGCCGTTGTGCTGTGGCATCCCCCTTATAAGCTGTGTAAAGCATATTTTTTAGTTTGGTTTTGAACTGCTGCATCCTTTCTGACTTTCGGTAATTTGGTAACATTTCCGCCACTTTCTGCTTATACCGGGGGTCTAGTAACGTGGCCACCCAGTACAGATCGTTCTCCTTCATCCTTTTTATACGAAGGTCCCTCAACAGACATAACAGCATGAAAGACCCTATTTGCACAAGGTTGGATGCCGAGCTACTCATTTCCCGTTCCTCGTCCTCACTGATGTCATTGACAGTCTGTTCTTCCCCCCAGCCACGTACAACACCACGGGTCCCAGATAGGTGACAACAACGAGCACCCTGGGATGCCTGCTGTGGTTGGTCTTCCTCCTCTTCAAAGCCACATTCCTCCTCTGACTCCTCTTCCTCATACTCCTCTTCCAGCATTGCTGCAGGTCCGGCAAGCGATGATGACAAGGCTGTTTCTGGTGGTGATGGTGACCACAACTCTTCCTCTTCACACTCATCTACAGCCTGATCCAGCACTCTTCGCAGGGCACGCTCCAGGAAGAAAACAAATGGGATGAGATCGCTGATGGTGCCTTCAGTGCGACTGACTAGGTTTGTCACCTCCTCAAAAGGATGCATGAGCCTACACGCATTGCGCATGAGCGTCCAGTAACGTGGCAAAAAAAATCCCAGCTCCGCAGAGGCTGTCCTAGCACCCCGGTCATACAAATACTCGTTGACTGCTTTTTCTTGTTGGAGCAGGCGGTCGAACATTAGGAGTGTTGAATTCCAATGTGTCGGGCTGTCGCAAATCAAGCAACTCACTGGCATGTTGTTTCAGCGCTGAATGTCTGAAAAGTGCGCCATGGCCGTGTAGGAACGCCTGAAATGGCCACACACCTCCCTGGCCTTCTTGAGGATGTCCTGTAAGCCTGGGTACTTAGACACAAAGCATTGTACGATGAGATTCAACACATGTGCCATGCACGGCACATGTGGCAACTTGCCCAAATTCAATGCCGCCAACAAATTGCTTCCATTGTCACACACCACTTTGCCGATCTCCAGTTGGTGCGGGATCAGCCACTGATCCACCTGTGCGTTCAGGGCGGACAGGAGTGCTGGTCCGGTGTGGCTCTCTGCTTTCAGGCAAGTGAACCCCAAGACAGCGTGACACTGTCATATCCGGGATGTGGAATAGCCCCTGGGGAGCTGGGGGGATTCAGTTGATGTGCAGCCAGACGCCGCAGCAGAAGAGGACTCAGCCGAGGAGGTTATGGAAGAGGATGGAGTAGGAGGAGTAGAGGAGGTGGCAGTAGGCCACGCATTCCATGCTTGTCAGCAGGTTGACCCAATGCGCAGTGTAGGTGATATACCTGCCCTGACCGTGCTTTGCAGACCAGGTATCAGTGGTCAGATGGACCCTTGCCCCAACACTGTGCCAGAGATGCCATGACTTCCTTTTCAATCACTGACTAGAGGTTTGGGATTGCCTTTTTTGAAAAAAAAAATTGTCCGGGTACCTTCCACTGTGGTGTCCCAATAGCGACACATTTTTTGAAGGCCTCAGACTCCACCAGCTGGTATGGTAAAAGCTGGCGGGCTAAGAGTTCCGTCAAGCCAGCTGTCACACGCCGGGCAAGGGGGTGACTCTGTGACATTGGCTGTGACACCTGACTGTGGGCAGATGAGATGGAACTGCTGAAGGTGAGAGGCGGAGTGGCGGGTGGTTGAGAGGGGGCAAGGAGGACAGCAGTGGTTGACGTGGCTGAAGATGCTGGACCAGGAGGAGGATGGTGGCTTTGAGTTTGTGTGCTGCTTGTACTCATGTGTTGATCCCATTGGCGTTTGTCATGTCAGATCATGTGCCTTCGCAAAACAGTTGTACCGAGGTGGGTGTTGGACTTCCCACGACTCAGTTTCTTTTGGCACAGGTTGCAAATGGCATCGCTGTTATCAGAGGCAGACGCACAAAAAAATGCCACATTCTGGTGGTGGCAACAGCATGCGTTGATTGGCGTGCTGTCTGACTGACCCCGGGTGCCGATACATGCTGTCTGACTGTGCCACTAGCTCCTTGCGACAACCTCCCCCTGCTTCCAACTCGTCTCCTCCTTCTCTCTGTCTCCCCTTCTGAACTTTCCTCCTCTTCTTCTTCTCTTCCAGCAGGCACCCACATGGCATCCACGGACACATAGTCATCATCAACCACTTCACTTGTATCTGACACCTCAGCAAAGGAAGCAGCAGCGGGTACAACATCATCATCATACTGTACGTCCATGTGTGTAATGCTGCCTGACTGAGACATATCCCTGTTATCTACATCCTCTGGCAATAATGGTTGCGCATCACTAATTTCATCCAACTGATGTGTAAATAACTCCTCTGAGGGATCAAGTGAAGTGGCTGTGGTGGTGGCGGGCGGGAGAGTAGTAACTTGAGAGCAGGTGACCAAAGCTGAGCTGGAGGAGGATGGTGCGTCAAGGTTCTTAGCGGAAGCTGTTGAAGATTTGGTGTCCTGTGTAAGCCAGTCAACTATTTTCTCTGAATTTTTTGGGTTCAGGGTACGTGGCCTCTGAACACTGGGCATTATTCCAGGGCCAGTGGAAATCACAGCACCATGACCACGACGACCCCTGCGGGGTGGCCTGCCTCTGCCTGTCATTTTTTTTTTAGATAAGTGGTACTATGCGTGCAAGGTACTGTCCCACCCTATATAAGTGGTGGGCAGTGGGCACAGTAAGGTCTGTGCAAGGTATTTGAGTGACACCCTGTAACGGTATGAGGCCTAGCCACTAGCCAGTGGCCACAATACAGTGTGTGCGGGCCTAACACACGGGCTTGCAAATGTGATTATATCACAGAATTTTTTTTAATTAAATATACATTTTTTTATTTGCAAAGTATTTGAGTGAGTAACACCCTGTAACGGTATGAGTGGAGGCCACACGGGCTTGCAAATGTGATTATATCACAGAAAAATATTGAATAGAATTTTTTTATTTGCAAGGTATTTGATTGAATGACACCCTGTAACGGTATGAGTGGATGAGTGGAGGCCTAGCCACTGGCCACAATACAGTCTGTGTGGGCCTGACACGCACTGGCTTGCAACTGTTATTATATTACTGAAAAATATGAAATATAATTTTTTTATTTGCAAGGTATTTGAGTGAATGACACCCTGTAACGGTATGAGTGGAGGCCTAGCCAGTGGCCACAATACAGTCTGTGTGGGCCTGACACACACTGGCTTGCAACTGTGATTATATCACAGAAAAATATTAAATATATTTTTTTTTTTATCTGCAAGGTATTTGAGTGAGTGACACCCTGTAACGGTATGAGTGGAGGCCTAGCCACTAGCCAGTGGCCACAATACAGTCTGTGTGGGCCTGACACAGAAAAATATTAAATATATTTTTTTTTTTTATTTGCAAGGTATTTTCTGTCACACCCTGTATGAATGGTGTGCACACAGTGCTGTCTGTGACTGAGCCTGCAGCCTCTCACACACGGGCAGCCAGGCAACTGCAATATATATATATATATATATACAGTACAGACCAAAAGTTTGGACACACCTTCTCATTCAAAGAGTTTTCTTTATTTTCATGACTATGAAAATTGTAGATTCACACTGAAGGCATCAAAATTATGAATTAACATATGTGGAATTATATACATAACAAAAAAGTGTGAAACAGCTGAAAATATGTCATATTCCAGGTTCTTCAAAGTAGCCACCTTTTGCTTTGATTACTGCTTTGCACACTCTTGGCATTCTCGATGAGCTTCAAGAGGTAGTCACCTGAAATGGTTTTCACTTCACAGGTGTGCCCTGTCAGGTTTAATAAGTGGGATTTCTTGCCTTATAAAAGGGGTTGGGACCATCAGTTGCGTTGTGGAGAAGTCAGGTGGATACACAGCTGATAGTCCTACTGAATAGACTGTTAGAATTTGTATTATGGCCAGAAAAAAGCAGATACGTAAAGAAAAACGAGTGGCCATCATTTAAGAAATGAAGGTCAGTCAGTCCGAAAAATTGGGAAAACTTTGAAAGTGTCCCCAAAAACCATCAAGCGCTACAAAGAAACTGGCTCACATGCGGACCACCCCAGGAAAGGAAGACCAAGGGTCACCTCTGCTGGGAGGATAAGTTCATCCGAGTCACCAGCCTCAGAAATCGCAGGTTAACAGCAGCTCAGGTTAGAGACCAGGTCAATGCCACACAGAGTTCTAGCAGCAGACACATCTCTAGAACAACTGTTAAGAGGAGACCTTAACAGTGAATCAGGCCTTCATGGTAGAATATCTGCTAGGAAACCACTGCTAAGGACAGGCAACAAGCAGAAGAGACTTGTTTAGGCTAAAGAACACAAGGAATGGACATTAGACCAGTGGAAATTTGTGCTTTGGTCTGAGGAGTCCAAATTTGAGATCTTTGGTTCCAACCACCATGTCTTTGTGCGACGCAGAAAAGTTAAACGGATGGACTCTACATGCCTGGTTCCCACCATGAAGCATGGAGGAGGAGGTGTGATGGTGTGGGGGTGCTTTGCTGGTGACACTGTTGGGGATTTATTCAAAATTGAAGGCTTACTGAACCAGCATGGCTATCACAGCATCTTGCAGCAGCATGCTATTCCATCCGGTTTGCGTTTAGTTGGACCATCATTTATTTTTCAACAGGACAATGACCCCAAACACACCTCCAGGCTATGTAAGGGCTATTTGACCATGAAGGAGAGTGATGGGGTGCTGCGCCAGATGACCTGGCCTCCACAGTCACCGGACCTGAACCCAATCGAGATGGTTTGGGGTGAGCTGGACCGCAGAGTGAAGGCAAAAGGGCCAACAAGTGCTAAGCATCTCTGGGAACTCCTTCAAGACTGTTGGAAGACCATTTCAGGTGACTACCTCTTGAAGTTCATCAAGAGAATGCCAAGAGTGTGCAAAGCAGTAATCAAAGCAAAAGGTGGCTACTTTGAAGAACCTAGAATATGACATATTTTCAGTTGTTTCACACTTTTTTGTTATGTATCTAATTCCACATGTGTTAATTCATAGCTTTGATTCCTTCAGTGTGAATCTACAATTTTCATAGTCCTGAAAATAAAGAAAACTCTTTGAATGAGAAGGTGTGTCCAAACTTTTGGTCTGTACTGTATATATATAAAAAAAAAGCAGACTGATGTAACAGCCCTGAAAAGGGCTTTTTGGGGTGCTGTCAGGACGCTGTCCTTACAGCAGATGAGTCTGTGAACACAGAACACTGCCCTAGCTAACGCTTTCCCTATTGAATCAGCAGCAGCAGCACTGTCCCTCCTCTCACTGAGAATGCAGCTTCCGAATGAATCTAAAATCGATGCTGTCCAGGAGGTGGGAGGGTCTGGGAGGGAGGGTCTGCTGCAGATTGGCTGGAATGTGTCTGCTGACTGTGAGGTACAGGGTCAAAGTTTACTCAATAATGATATATAGGGGGCGGACCGAACATCGCAATATTAATCGCCCCATTTTGGCCAAGAAGGCCATGGTTCACATGGCTGAGAAGATTGTCGATTTCAGATCCTTGGGTGCTCCCAGCAACTCGCGGTCTTCTCTTTCAGGGTCAAGTATTCCATCCTCGGGTGGACAGTCTCCACCTGATGGCTTGGAACTTGAAAGGCAGCTTTTAAAGAACAGGGGTTTTTCTACTAATCTGACTAACACCCTTTTAAAAAGTAGGAAGGTAGTCACTATGTCAATTTATGCTAGAACCTGGAGAAAATTTTTGTCCTTTGCAGATCTGCAGTTTAATAACCTTCTGGTCTAATCCCCCCCCGACCCCCCCCCCCCTTGGCTCTCACTCTCGTGGTGCTGTCATGAGTGAGGGGTAAAATGAAGATTACTTACGGGTAGTTGGATTTTCCTGAACCCACGACAGCACCCTTATTTTTCCCTCCCTCTTTTTTGGGTGTTAGTGGTTTATTCACGGGCGTTGCAAAAAAAAATAAAAAAAAATAAATTAATAAAAAAAAAAAAAATATATATATATATATAAATAAATAAATAAAACTAACTTACACAGCGGAGTTCCTCAAATCCTTGGAAACGTCATACTGGAGGCAGAGAGGAGTATCCGCCTTTTTGTACCTCAGGTTTCCTGTCTTTGGGGGCGGATCTATCCTCTCTCATTGTTCTGTCGTGGGTTCAGGAAAACCTAATTACCCGTAAGTAATCTTCATTTTCTGTTACTCATTGAAGCTGTTGCTTTTATATCCGATGCCACTGCTGAGTCGGTCAGGAAGACCGCTACATCTACAGCACTAACAGTTTCAGCTAGGAGAGCTCTCTGGCTGAAATCTTGGGCAGGAGATTTGTCATCTACAATGAAATTTCACATCCCATTCCATGGCGATATGCTGTTTGGTCAGGATCTTGAAAAAATCCTGGAAAAAGCCTCAGATACAAAAAAATGTTTTCACTTGGGAAATAGGAAATTTCCTTTTCGTAAATATAGAAGGGGAAGTTTTTCCAATCCAAAAAAAACAGACAAAAATAAGAACCAGAAGTCTGGAAAAAGTAGAGGGTTTCTCTTCAACACCAAAACCACTGAGTCTTCTAAGCAATGATGCCAAATATGCAGTGGGGGGGAAGGTTAAAAGCTTTTTTCGGCTAATGGAAAAAAATAAGATTGAATTCCTGGGTCTTAGACATAGTAAAATCAGGTAACGGGATTTCCTTCCTCCGTCCCCCTCCACTAAATATATTTCAGATAACTCCAGTTTAAAAATCCTCTCTTAGAAAAGGGCATAAGGGAGCTTTTAGATCTACACACAATTGCTTCGTCCATCAAGACCATAGGGAAACTGGTTTCTATTCCACAGTTTTTCTCGTAAAAAAAAAAAACTATGGAAAATACCGCCTCATAATAAATTTAAAAAAGTTAAACAAATTCATCAAGCATCAGAAATTCAAGATGGAAACTATTTCTTTTACATTGAATCTTAAAAAAATAAAATAAAAAAGGGGGACTTTATGGCGTCTCTAGACCTGAGAGATGCCTATTACCACATTCCAGTCTATTATGCACATCAGAAATATTTAAAGAGACCTTTCACCTAGATAGCTTTAATCTAATTACCCTACCTTATAGTGCGGCCCCCACAGATGTCCTGGCACATTTTTTTTTTCTAAAGAGCCCCCTGTTCGTCTGCTGTGGTCCCTGTATCTTTTGGTGCCTCATATGCTAATGAGGCGACTGTTACACTAGGCATGGACTTACATCTCTCCTGGGCGCAGTTATCGTCTCCCTGGCTGCGAGCGCATCCAATCAGAGTGCCCTGCTCTTAGCCAGGGAGAAGGAGCTAAGAATCCTAGATCCTCTGGGGAATGTAGATTTCACTCCCTTGATGTGAGACGGGCAGTACTTCAGTACTTAGAATCTACAGGTCCATTTAGAAAGTCTGATTTACTTTTTATCCAGTTCCAGGGTGGCAATAAACGGAAAAAAAGCTACTAAAGGGTCTATTTCTAGATTGGTCAAATCCACCATCTCTGAGGCATACAAAACTTTGGGGAAAGATCCACCAGGTTTCCTCAAAGCTCACTCTACCAGATCAGTGGCAGCTTCATGGGCCGAAAAAGCTGATGCATCGGTTGAACAAATTTGTAGAGCAGCCACATGGGTGTCTCTGCATACCTTTATCAAACACTACAGGGTAGATGTTAGTTCTGGGCAGTATTTAGCCTTCGGACGAAAAGTGCTGCAGGCTATTGTCCCTCCCTAGTTTACTTTATCTGTTACGTCTGGTATGCCGTCGTGGAGGATAAAATGGAAAAACTGGATTACACTTACTGGTAATTTCCTTTTCATGAATCCTCCACGATGGCAGGGGATTTCCCTCCCCTCAAAAAAATGTGTGTGTGTGTATATATATATATTGTAGGTATGATATTATACATGCTTGTTCACCTATGAACTAGAATAGGTATTTATAGATAAGTTTGGTTGTGGGGTGAATGATAAGGCTCTCTAGGCTTCGGTCCAGAAAGACAATAAAATGGAGGAGGGCCTACTTTTAAACTTCCTGTCCCTACCTGGCTGGAGGAGGGTCATCTCTCGAGGTATGCTGTCGTGGAAGATTAATGAAAAGGAAATTACCGGTAAGTGTAATCCATTTTTTCTGATCCTGGACAACCCCTAGTCCATTGATACGACCATGGTGCCGCTGTGCCTGTGTTGTGTGGACCCATTGACTTCAATTTGTCCACGATCCACAAGATGCGGTGAAAGATAGTATACAGAAGGGCTTCCGGGTCTGTGACTCTGCACCGCAACTGTTGGTACATGCGCTATCTTTTGCTGCGGATTGCGGGCACATTGAAGTCAATGGGTCCGCACCACCATGTGGTCCACAACATGGGCATGGTCGCGTGAATGTACCTTTAGCCATATATTGGTTTTATGTCTAAACAACCTCGTCAAACATGAGTGGAAAAGTACAGTACGTGTTGTTAAAGGAGCACTACAAAAAAAAACGAATACACTGTGATACGCCTATTGAATCGTATATGTACCGTATATTAGGAGGGGGGATGCATTGTACTGCTCTTTAAATCCTTGCATCATGTAGATTCCATATTCTCACTATTACAGCTCAATTAGGGGTTGTCACCTAGCTTTCTCAAGACCCCTGAATGGCAATTCTGCCTAATTATGTAGTGATACATGCACTGCCTGAATAACCACATACCTGGGCAGATTTGCTGGGTAGCAATGCCAGTTGGAGGTGTAATGGGGCAATTAGTGGTTGTCATTATTTGAACTACAGACAAGAAAGACACATAATGGGGCAGAATTATTAAGAACGGTATTTCATATGCCAGGCCTTCACTGAAACATCTTGGGGTAAAATACACCAAATGTATTAGTAGACCCAAAACTCTTATTACGTTTGGCACAGTTTGGTCTCGTTGAGCCAGAAAATGTAATAATAATAAAAAATTATATATATATATATATATATATACAGTACAGACCAAAAGGTTGGACACACCTTCTCATTCAAAGAGTTTTCTTTAGGCCTCATGCACACGACCGTTGTGTGCATCCGTGGCCGTTGTGCCGTTTTCCGTTTTTTTTCGCGGACCCATTGACTTTCAATGGGTCCGTGGAAAAATCGGAAAATGCACCGTTTTGCAGCCGAGACCGTGATCCGTGTTTCCTGTCCGTCAAAAAAATAAGACCTGTCCTATTTTTTTGACGGACAACGGTTCACAGACCAATTCAAGTCAATGGGTCCGTGAAAGAACACGGATGCACACAAGATTGGCATCCGTGTCCGTAGGTTGCTTTCATACAGACGGATCCGAAGATCCGTCTGCATAAGAGCTTTTTCAGAGGTGAGTTTTCACTTTGTGAAAACTCAGATCCGACAGTATATTCTAACACAGAGGCGTTCCCATGGTGATGGGGACGCTTCAGGTTAGAATATACTGAAAAACTGTGTACATGACTGCCCCCTGCTGCCTGGCAGGTGCTGCCAGGCAGCAGGGGGCAGACCCCCCCCCCCCTGTAGTTAACTAATTGGTGTCCAGGGGGCCCCCCTCCCTCCCCTGTAGTTAAATCATTGGTGTCCAGTGGGCCCCCCCTCCCTCCCCTGTAGTTAACTCATTGGTGTCCAGTGGGCCCCCCTCCCTCCCCTGTAATTAACTCATTGGTGTCCAGTGAGCCCCCCTCCCTCCCCTGTAATTAACTCATTGGTGTCCAGTGGGGCCCCCCTCCCTCCCCTGTAATTAACTCATTGGTGTCCAGTGGGCCCCCCTCCCTCTCCTGTAATTAACTAATTGGTGTCCAGTGGGCCCCCCTCCCTCCCCTGTAGTTAACTCATTGGTGTCCAGTGGGCCAACCCTCCCTCCCCTGTAGTTAACTCATTGGTGTCCAGTGGGCCCCCCCTCCCTCCCCTGTAGTTAACTCATTGGTGTCCAGTGGGCCCCCCTCCCTCCCCTGTAATTAACTCGTTGGTGGCCAGTGGGCCCTCTCCCCTCCCTCCCCCTCCTAATTAAAATCGCCCCCCTATCATTGGTGGCAGTGGAGATCGGTAACCATGGCAACCGGGACGCTACTGCAGTCCCGGTTGCCATGGTTGCTTAGCAATTTGTAGAAGCTTCATACTTACCTGCGAGCAGCGATGTCTGTGACCGGCCGGGAGCTCCTCCTACTGGTAAGTGACAGGTCTGTGCTATAGGCAATGCGCCGCACAGACCTTTCACTTACCAGTAGGAGGAGCTCCCGGCCGGTCACAGACATCGCAGCTCGCTGGTAAGTATGAAGCTTCTACAAATTGCTAAGCAACCATGGCAACCGGGACTGCAGTAGCGTCCCGGTTGCCATGGTTACCGATCGGACCCCCAGCGATTACACTGGGACTCCGATCGGTAGTCTCCACTGCCACCAATGATGGGGGGGGGCGATTTTAATTAGGAGGGGGAGGGAGGGGAGAGGGCCCACTGGCCACCAATGAGTTATCTACAGCGGAGGGAGGGGGGGCCCACTGGACACCAATGAGTTAATTACAGGGGAGGGAGGGGGGCCCACTGGACACCAATGAGTTAATTACAGGGGAGGGAGAGGGGCCCACTGGACACCAATAAGTTAACTACAGGGGAGGGAGGGGGGGCCCACTGGACACCAATGAGTTAACTACAGGGGAGGGGGGGGGGGTCTGCCCCCTGCTGCCTGGCACCACCTGCCAGGCAGCAGGGGGCAGTCATGTACACAGTTTTTCAGTATATTCTAACCTGAAGCGTCCCCATCACCATGGGAACGCCTCTGTGTTAGAATATACTGTCGGATCTGAGTTTCACGATGTAGCTCATATCCGACAGTATATTCTAACATAGAGGCATTCCCATGGTGATGGGGACGCTTCAAGTTATGTTCGGGTGTCCACCTGGCCGTGCGGAGGCAAGCGGATCCGTCCAGACTTACAATGTAAGTCAATGGGGACGGATCCGTTTGAATATGACACACTGTGGCTCAATTTTCAAACGGATCCGTCCCCCATTGACTTTCAATGTAAAGTCTGGACGGATCCGTCTGAGGCTACTTTCACACTTAGAAATGTTTTAACAATTTAATGCAGACGGATCCGTTCTGAACGGAGCCACCGTCTGCATTATATGAACGCAAGTGTGAAAGTAAAGGGACTCCAGACTTTACATTGAAAGTCAATGGGGACGGATCCGTTTGCAATTGCACCATATTGTGTCAACGTCAAACGGATCCGTCCCCATTGACTTGCATTGTAATTCAGGACGGATCCGTTTGGCTCCGCACGGCCAGGCGGACACCAAAACGACTTTTTTTTCATGTCCGTGGATCCTCCAAAAATCAAGGAAGACCCACGGACGAAAAAACGGTCACGGATCACGGACCTACGGACCCCGTTTTTGCGGACCTTAAAAAAAAAAAACGGTCGTGTGCATGAGGCCTTATTTTCATGACTATGAAAATTGTAGATTCACACTGAAGGAATCAAAATTATGAATTAACACATGTGGAATTATATACATAACAAAAAAGTGTGAAACCTGAAAATATGTCATATTCTAGGTTCTTTAAAGTAGCCACCTTTTGCTTTGATTACTGCTTTGCACACTCTTGGCATTCTCTTGATGAGCTTCAAGAGGTAGTCACCTAAAATGGTCTTCCAACAGTCTTGAAGGAGTTCCCAGAGATGCTTAGCACTTGTTGGCCCTTTTGCCTTCACTCTGCTGTCCAGCTCACCCCAAACCATCTCGATTGGGTTCAGGTCCGGTGACTGTGGAGGCCAGGTCATCTGGCGCAGCACCCCATCACTCTCCTTCATGGTCAAATAGCCCTTACACAGCCTGGAGGTGTGTTTGGGGTCATTGTCCTGTTGAGAAATAAATGATGGTCCAACTAAACGCAAACCGGATGGAATAGCATGCCGCTGCAAGATGCTGTGGTAGCCATGCTGGTTCAGTATGCCTTCAATTTTGAATAAATCCCCAACAGTGTCACCAGCAAAGCACCCCCACACCATCACACCTCATCCTCTATGCTTCACGGTGGGAACCAGGCATGTAGAGTCCATCCGTTCATCTTTTCTGCGTCGCACAAAGACACGGTGGTTGGAACCAAAGATCTCAAATTTGGACTCCTCAGACCAAAGCACAGATTTCCACTGGTCTAATGTCCATTCCTTGTGTTCTTTAGCCCAAACAAGTCTCTTCTGCTTGTTGCCTGTCCTTAGCAGTGATTTCCTAGCAGATATTCTACCATAAAGGCCTGAGTCACACAGTCTCCTCTTAACAGTTGTTCTAGAGATGTGTCTGCTGCTAGAACTCTGTGTGGCATTGACCTGGTCTCTAATCTGAGCTGCTGTTAACCTGCAATTTCTGAGGCTGGTGACTCGGATGAACTTATCCTCCGCAGCAGAGGTGACTCTTGGTCTTCCTTTCCTGGGGCGGTCCGCATGTGAGCCAGTTTCTTTGTAGCGCTTGATGGTTTTTGTGACTGCACTTGGGGACACTTTTAAAGTTTTCCCAATTTTTCGGACTGACTGACCTTCATTTCTTAAAGTAATGATGGCCACTTGTTTTTCTTTACTTAGCTGCTTTTTTCTTGCCATAATACAAATTCTAACAGTCTATTCAGTAGGACTATCAGCTGTGTATCCACCTGACTTCTCCACAACGCAACTGATGGTCCCAACCTCATTTATAAGGCAAGAAATCCCACTTATTAATTCTGACAGGGAACACCTGTGAAGTGAAAACCATTTCAGGTGACTACCTCTTGAAGCTCATCAAGAGAATGCCAAGAGTGTGCAAAGCAGTAATCAAAGCAAAAGGTGGCTACTTTGAAGAACCTAGAATATGACATATTTTCAGTTGTTTGACTTTTTTTGTTATGTATATAATTCCACATGTTAATTCATAGTTTTGATGCCTTCAGTGTGAATCTACAATTTTCATAGTCATGAAAATAAAGAAAACTCTTTAAATGAGAAGGTGTGTCCAAACTTTTGGTCTGTACTGTATAGAGAGAGAGAGAGAAAAAAAATACACAAGTCCAACCTTTCTTAGATCAATTTAAAAAATTGTTACATAAAAGGAGTTTTTCAGTGATGGCTAACCTCCAGCTGTGGTAAAACTTCCAAGATGAACACTTGCTTGTCTGTTTTCAGAATAACACATAAATGAATAGAGCATGCTGGGAGTTGTAGTTTCACCACCACAGCTGGAGTGCCGGAGGATAGCCATTACTGGGATAGGCCATCGCTAGCTGATCGGCAGGGTTCGATATCCCACACCCACACAAACCAGCTGTTTGGATGTATCTGGGCAACTCTTTAATTTTAACCAGCAATGCCGTTTGCTATTAGATAATCATCTAACTCTTTTTGGACATAGTATGTGATTCCTAACTCTTGAGGTAGGGCACATCCTAGTTTGCCAGCTCTAACTAAGAACCCTTTCCTGTATTGGTGTATAAATGCACCATGGTCCTTTGTAAAGTCCTTGGAACAAATAAATCTCATGCCAGTTCTTTGTGCTGACAACATATATGTATACACATTGTTTCAACCTGAACGAGCTCAATTTTTAAAGGGGTTTATTGAGATTTTGATACTGATGAGCTATCCTCAGGATAGATTATCAGTATCTGATTGGGAAGGGGTGGGGGTCCAAGCTGTGCTGTGGTATCGTGCTCAGCCCTATTTACTTCAATGGGGCTGAGCGCGATGCCAACAGCCGCTATACAATGTACGGTGATGTGCTTAGTAAGCAGCGAGAAGGCCATGGCGTTCACAGGAGCACCGATGCCTTCTTAAACAGCTGATCGTCAGGGGATCCTGGGTGTCGGACCCCCCCCCCCCCCCAATCAGATACTGATGACCTATCCTGAGGATAACAGTGAAGCGGTTACATCTAACCATAAAAGTTTGTCTTGAGAGAGCTTGTCATTGTGTTATCCCGCCCACCATTACTGTGACATGAATAAAAGTTTTTTGTTTTTTTTTTATTAAAGGGGAAACGTTATCCTCACATAGGTAAGGAGGATGCACTGCACCTGTGTCTGTACGTACGGAATGGGAGCCAGGTAGTTTACACTTTGGTCATGCTGGAGGAGTGGCTGAAATGATTTAATACGGTATCAGTTGAAATTCCATTTTAGAAAATGTAGCCCTTTTAGATCACTGAATTTAAACTGTAACATCTTTATGCACATGGACATACTATTTTAAATGTGTTTGCATTATGTACATGGTGGAGACCTAATGTAACTTTACATATATATATATATATATATATATATATATATATATATATATACACGAAGAAGAAGTAGGGCAATGTGTTTTGGGGTGTATTTTTACATATACCCATGCTGGGTGAGAGAAATATCTCTGTCAAATGACAACTTTGTCTAAAAAAAATGGGAAAAGTTGTCTTTTAGAGAGATATCTCTCTCACCCAGCATGGGTATATGTAAAAATACACCCCAAAATACATTGCCCTACTTCTCCTGAGTACAGCGATACCACATGTGTGACAGCCTAGGTCTATATGGGGTGATCACCCCCCCCCTGTAAGGCTCCATTCAGACGTCCGTATGTGTTTTGCAGATCCGGGAGTCTATATGGGGTGATCAGGGGGTTAATCTAGGAGTTCTGTCAATTAACATGCTGTATGTCTATTTAAAATGTATTATTTAAACTGTAAATTTGGGTCTCACAATGAACAACTCTTAATACAGGAGTTAATCATGAGGTCTCAAAGTAAGCGGATCATACCAGGGCAAACCGCAACCAGTCTTTTCCTTCATAGAGGCAATGTAGTAATAGTGACTATTCACATCAATGGCAGTCCGCCAACGCAAAAGCCACTACTTTTTTTTTTTTTTAGGGACTGATGACACAAGATTCTTCTGCATCTTTCTTTGATCTATAGCCAGTTAATCTCCAGCCGGAAGGTGCACTTCGCTCGACGATGCCATTACCTGTAGTCCGCACGGGCGCAGACTATAGTGTGTAGTGTGCACGCGCGGTATTTCAGGCTCAGGGATTATGTCAGCGCGCCGGCTCTTGAAAATATTATATTAGAGGCAGCATTGGACTCAGAAAGGTGGCGCTGGGCACTGGACTGAGGGGTGCGGCTGGGCACCAAGTTAGGAAAGGACATCCCCGTGGGCACCTTATGTAAGTCATTAGCATATCACTATTTTATAAAGAAATAAATCAAGACTATTAGTTAATAAGGGCATCATTTAATACAGCTCAGGGAGACCTACAAGTAGCTATGTACTGTAGGGGGTAAAATGTAGTGACAGAATCCCTTTAAGTTGCACAGGGTGTAAAAAAAATATATATATAATATATACACACACATATTAGAAAAACTAACCTAGGTTGGAGTCGATCTCAGGCTCCGCCTTTTCTGCAGGTTTCTTGTCCCTGGGGGCGGATCCCATCTCTCTATGTGGTGCTGTCGCGGGGTCTGGAAAATCTGATTACCGGTAAGTGTAATCATCACTTTCTACTCCATGCTCCAGTTCTGTCCCCGTTGTGGGTGCATTGCACAGTGGATAGGATAAGCATGAGCACTCTGTCTCTTCCCCAATCGCATCAATCGGTGCAATCCAGGCAGGCAAACATTTCTCCCCCATACCTGGCTCATATTATTTCTTTTGTGAAATGTGGTAGCATTTCAAAGTAAACCATAATGTGGGAAGGGTTGCCAACCAGAAGTTTTCTTTTTTTCTGGACAGCTTATTCCAAAATCATGGACAGCCAAAATATTTTATGGACAAATTGAAAGCCATAATGAATTATAAAGATTATAATCCATGTCTATAGGTCAGTATACTGACAAACTCATTACTAGCATTTACTGTGAGCTGTTAAAACTGTATGACTCTTACCAGTAATTTCCTGTCTAGTAATTTCCTCCATGATGGCAGTACTCAGAAAGATCTCCGTCCAACCAGGCGGGAACAGGAAGAATAAATTTGACTCCTCCTCAGTGTCTTACTGGACCGATCACCTAGAGAATCTGACCACGCGCATACTAACGCCATACACCCAATTTTAGTTCTACTAAGGCCTCATGCACACGACCGTTGTTTTATTCTGTGTCCGTTGCGCCGTTTTTCATGATTTTCTGCGGACCCAATGGGTCCGTTGAAAACTCTGCTAATGCATCCACGACCGTGGTTCCAGTCCGTCAAAAAAATATAACCTGTCCTATTATTTTCGCGGAAAATGGTTTGCGGACCCATTCAAGTCAATGGGACCGCTAAAAAGCGCGGAGGCACACAAGATTGTCGTCCGCGTATGTTTTTTTTCCTATCATTTGCATGGCAAACCTGTCTTAGACTTTTCTTTACATTCCTTTGTCTGGTGGTCATCCAAAAATAAAGGAAGACACACGGAAACAAAAACGGATCATGGAACAACGGAACGGAACACAACAAGGGTCGTGTGCATGAGGCCTAACCTATACTTCAATGTATAAATTATGTTTTTTTTTTTTTTTTTTTTTTTTTTAGGGTGAATACAGAGTGTCGTCGTGGAGAAGAGGAAATTACCGGTAAGATAGTTTTTCATTTTCGTCCTCCATGACAGCAGTACTCTGAGACATACCAGATTAATAACTAGGGCGGGACAATGGCTTGCAGCTAGGCATGAGCGAATTTTATATTTTGAAGTTCGTGTGCGGGTTTGTGTTGTGGTATTTACTGAATTGCATTATGCATTCCATTACCACGGACTAGGTCCCAGGATTGTACTCCAGCATAAAGTAAACCGGACGGATCTGCTGGCCATAGACTTCTATTATGACTGAATGAATAACGGAATGCCTCTAAAGGCATTCCGTTATGATCCGTGGTAACGAAATCCATAACGCAATTCAGTAAATACCACAACACGAACCCGCACACGGACTTCAAAATACTTGTAGCACTTTTCTGCCAAAAGCCAAATCCTTTTTACCACTAATGTCAATCCTATAATGTTTAGCAAGCGTTTGTGGATTTGGCCATGCACCAGCCCTACATATGTGATCAATTGATGTGTCAGCTTTTTCTGCCCAGGAAGTTGAAATTTCCCTGGTCAAATGAGCCTTCAGATTTTCTGGGGGCACACTATTTGTAGCCCTGTAGGCCTCGCCATCCTGATCCATCTAGCTAGGGAATCCTTCAAAGCCTTACATGCTTTGTTTGAGCCCTCGAATTGCAAGAACAAAGCATCTGACTTTCTCCAAGGTTTGGTGGCTTCTAAATATACCAGACACAATGCCTTAGGCTACTTTCACACTCGCGTTTGGAGCAGATCCGTCATCGATCTGCACAGATGGATCCGTTCAGATAATACAACCGTCTGCATCTGTTCAGAACGGATCAGTTTGTATTATCTCTAACATAGCCAAGATGGATCCGTCTTGAACACCATTGAAAGTCAAAGGGGGACGGATCCGTTTCTATTGTGCCAGATTGTGTCAGTGAAAACGGATCCGTCCCCATTGACTTACATTGTGTTGGCTCAGTTTCGTCAGACGTTTTGGTGTCCGCCTCCAAAGCGGATTGGAGGCGGAACGGAGCCAAACTGATGCATTCTGAGAGGATCCTTATCCATTCAGAATGCATTAAGGGCAAAACATCCGTTTTGGACTGTTTGAGAGATCCCTGAACAGATCTCACAAACGGAAACCAAAACGCCAGTGTGAAAGTAGCCTTACATGAAGGGAATCAAGAGATTTCCTTATCTGTTATAGGGTTCTCACAGAAGGAGGGAAGAACAATCTCCTTCTGCCTATGGAAATCCTTAACCACTTTGGGCAGGAAGGAATATTCAAATGTAAGGATAATTTTGTCTTTCAGAATTTTCAGGAAAGGAGCAGTGCATTTCAAAGCTTGGATTTCACCTACTCTCCTGGCCGATATAGCTACCAGAAAAACAGTTTTAGAGGTAAGAATTTTTTACAAGGCTTCCAACAATGGTTCAGACAGGCTGGAAGTTGGAAGACCAGAAAGCACCAAATTTAAAAGGTATAAAACAGACTTTAGTACGTTGCCTTTTTCTGGTGCGTCGCGGATTCCAATTGTGAAGTGGGTACAGTTCACATATACAAGTGCGTTTTTCAAGTGGACCACGCTGTTCCAGAGCAAACAGAAAATCCTCCTTTCTGAATCAAGCAGATATCACTGGATATGGGAAAGCATTCAGGTCACATAGATCCACTATCTCCTTTCCTTTGTTAACTCCTGTGAAGTTAACGGTTGCCGCAAATAGTGAAGAACAATCACATCATGGATTTAGAGAACTACGAGGCAGAAATGTTCAGGTTGCTGTCAGATGGAGAAACATACCAGGTTTTAAAAAATAACCTCACAGTTGAGTTTAAATTAAAACTGAACCAGCTTCTGACCAGAGGTTTAAAAATGAGATCATCAATAAGAAAGAGTTTGAGTATTTGAATAATAAGTTCCTGGTCACGGCGGTGATATATTTTTTTTACCCAAAATACACAAAAGTCTGACCAACTTCCCTGGCAGCCCCATTGTGTCTGGGATTGATTCCCTTACAATCAGATTACGTGAATATGTGGACTTTCTTCAAAAGTATGTCCCACTGATACCTTCCTATTTAAGGGACTCTGGTAGCATCTTAGATCTAGTTAAAGGGTTTGGCGTTTGCCCTGCTGACATGTGTTTTGCCACGATTGATGTAACATCCCTATACACTGTGGTCCCTAAGGACTTGGGCCTTAAGGTGATAGAGGAAGAGATGAAACAAGTCCCCTTGATGACAGAGGAACAGGAGAGGTATAAGGACAACTATTACCTTCAGTGAACTGGGACAGCGATGGGGCAAAATTCGCCCCCCAGTTTCACTAATATATTCATGGGGTCCTGGGAAAAAGAAATCATCAGGCCCGTTCTTAATAAAGTAACTGAGTTTGGTGAGTTCATTATTTGGAAGAGGTTTATTGATGGCTGCTTGATTATTTGGAGGGGATAGAAACAGGGCCTTTTTGATTTTAAAGGTCATCTGAATGTAAATCAGTGGAACCTCTCCTTCACAAGTACAGTCAGTAAGAATAGATTGAGGAAATTGATGATAATTATATTTGTAGAAGATGACCACCTGAAGACTACAACGTTCTTTAAGGAGACTGAATGGGTATATAGACACCTCTAGCTGCCATTATAAACCATGGCTTAAAAATATACCAAAGGGGCAAATAAAAAGGGTGTATCATAACTGCTCGAAAGAAGATGATTTTAAGATGCAGAGTGAGGCTATCAGTGAGCGATTTGTGGAAAAGTGATACTGTAGAGAGGATCTAGTGAAATGTAGGAAAGAAATAGAAGGAAAAAGTGAAAAAGAAGGAAGTTCGTTTAAAATAAAAAAAGATTTCCGTTTGTCTTTTATTCCACAATTTAATGTGCAGGCTGGGATTATTAAAAATGTGATAAAAAAAAGAACTGGTCAACTCTGAAGAATGATCTGGTGTTGGGGAAAGACATCCCGGATCAACCAAGTGTGATTTTCAGAAAGGCTCGTAGTCTCCGCACTAGATTAGTTCACAGTTCAATACATTTTGAGGGTCTAAGAAAAGGAAACAAATTTACCTGGTGTGGGTTCTGCCTGCTGTGTCGAAATAGGAAAAAAGAAAAAGGGACACAGATTGTGCATTCCAATCAGAAAGATCAGGACTATAAAGTAAAAGGACTTATTACCTGTAAGAGTGTAGGGGTGGTGTACATGTTGGAGTGCCCATGCGGAGTGGTTTGAAAAATCTGAGTGGTTTGTTATTTTTTGGGGGCGAGCTGGTTAAACCACATTGGCGGGGAGGGAATTCCATCAAGCAGATCAATAGGAGGGAGGTTGAATGGATCTATAGGATGGGTACATTACAACCTAAAGGGATGAATGTAGAATTCAACCTTAAACCCTGCCTTACCTGAAAGAAGTTCTGTACCGCAGTATCCACTGGAGCTGTTCGAGGACCTTTGATAGTTTTACTGAGGGACTGGGATTGGCTTGAGGAGATCATGTGGGATATGACATATTCTGATATCTGTGAATGAAGGTAGGCAGTCCTAGGGTGTGGGGAGGATGGTCATTTCTGAATGGGAGAACACTACGGAGCGTGTTTTGGATTAGGTGTTTCGTTTATTCTGGAATTTGAAGGAGGATGTTTTTTGCAATGTTTGTATATTTTATGCTCTTATATTTATATCTATAGGATGTATATTGTATTTAGGGTTTTATAAATGTATTATGGATGTATATTTTTATAATGAGCCTCATTAGGTATGATGTTTTTATGGAGGTGTGGTGGATCCCCACCTGTGGGTTTATAAAGATCGACCTGAAATGGGCAGAAGAGATACCCCTGACAAAGCTTTTCGGAGCGAAACCCGGGTAAGGTGACTGATTTTTTTTTTTTTTTGGTACACTTCTTGTAACTCTCTTTTATCTCTGTAAGTACAATAAAACCTTCACAGCTCAATTTATGTGAGTGTGCGTCACTATTTGCAGCAACCTTGATCCTTCACAGGAGATCACAAAAGAAAGGAGAAAGTGGATCTATGTGACCTGAATGCTTTCCCATATCCAGTGATATCTGCTTGATTCGGAAAGGAGGATTTTCTGTTTGCTCTGGAGCAGCGTGGTCCACTTGAAAAAAAAAACACATCTTGCTAATTCATCCTCACCTGCAGCCAGCTCTGCTGTTCACTTCCTGGATTCATGCTTCTAAGGCTGGGTGGGCTGAGGCAGTTTGAGTGAAGCCCTGCCACACCTCTTTCTGACATCCAACTCCTTGCGTGCTTGTTTATGTCTCTCCTATGGCCACCGCTTCTCACCCGAATATCCCTGGGCTGTGCTTGCGCAGAAGACCTTTTTTTTTTTCACCCAGCCGCCCGCTAATTGCAGTCCTGAGAGCTCACGCTGCCACGCATAGCTTATTTCTTTAGTACCGCGTCTCATACAGAACCTCGCTGCATACACAGCTCTGTATGAGACGCAGCACTGAAGAAATAAGCCTAGCGGGGCAGCGTGCGCATTCAGGATTGCAATGAGCAGCCGGCTGGGTGAAAATAAAGTGTCTTCTGCACAAGCGCGGCCCAGGAATTCGGGAGGCGAGCGGTGGCTGTATCTATTGAATACCATATGACAACAATGAGGTAGGTGGGAAAGAATGTTATCAAGATGGGTGGGAATTTTCCAGTACAATATGTTTACAAAAATGATCACGGGCACATCATTAACAGATTAAACAGTGATAATTGTGATGGGAATACCCATGGGAGAAAGTCCTGATCTAATTAAAGGTCTAAGTCTAGTGGCCTCCTTGATAAATCTAACTATCTTAGGGTACTTTCACACTTGCATTAAAGTTTTTCGATATTGAGTTCCGTCCTAGGGGCTCAATACCGGGAAAAATGGATCAATGTTATCCTAATGCATTCTAAATGGAGAGCAATCCATTCAGTATGTCTTCAGTTCAGTCACTCTTATGGTATTTGGCCAGAGAAAATACCACCGCATGCTGCAGTATTTTCTCTGTCCAAAATTCCAGAACGCTTTTCGGAATGCCGGATCCGGCATTATTTTCCATCGAAATGCATTAATGCCAGATCCGGCACCAAGTGTTCGGGCAAAACAAATCCGGTTTTCCGGTCTGCACATGCGCAAACCTTTGAAAATGCAAAAATAAATAAAATACCGGATCCATTTTCCAGATGAGAGACGGAGCCGGTGTTTCAATGCAGTTGTTAGACGGATCCTCACCTGGATCAGTCTACAAATGCTATACATTTGCACATGGATTTCCGGCGATGGAACTGCCTGCCGGATCATCACAACGCAAGTGTTAAAGTACCCTAAGGATGTTCCGCAATTTTCTCATCCAGTACAGAACTAAGGGCTGATATTTGTACTTTCAATGTGCTAGGACGCAGACCTTTATTAAATCCTACCTGCAAAAATTCTAATATGGATTAGATGGACACCTCCTCTGGTTGTATTTGATTTTCAGAACTCCAAGAACCAAATTTTTTCCAGATTCTGGAATAAAGTTTGGAAGTTACAGCCTGAGATAGTGTCAATCACCTGGTCAGAAATACCTCTATTCTTCAGTATCAACCTTTCAGAAGCCAGGCAGCTAGGTGAAGAGCTTCTATCCAAGGATGCAAAATTGGACCCTGGGAGAGATCTTCCTCCCAGGGAGAGCTGCAGGTTTGCCATCCCCTGGGATAGATAATTCACTCCCTATCCCCCATTGTTGGGGCTGAGGGAAAACAAACGTTGGAAGCTTTGAATTCGGGGCTGAGACAAAGTGACAAAAAAAATTGTCACAATGTCACTGAACACACGAGAGCTGATGCTACACTCTCCCAGATCTAACTTGACTCTGCTCAGAAAATCTGTTTTCATATTTTCAATTCCTCTCAGGTTGAAAGAGATTTTATGTTGGATTCTGCCCAACAAAAAAATCTTTTTCGGATATTTTTTTGGTAATGCTACACTTTCTGGTTCCTCCTTAATGATTTAGCTATGCTACCACCGAGACATTGTCAATTCTTATTTGTACATGGTTCCCCTTCAATTCGGATGACAGATTTTTCAGGGTTTCCTAAACAGATGAAAACTCTCCTGACTGCCCTGGCTATTCCCCCCGAAAACAGTGAACACCCCAGCCCCACTGATGTGTGTCCATGATGACTATCTGAAGGTCTTTCTTGATCCAGGAGACACCTTTTTAGAGGAGCCCAATTTTTCCACCAGACCATATCTTTCTCTACTACTGGGGATATGGACAACTTCTGATCCAATTTCTCAGAATAAACCCCTGCAAGATCCTTGAATGGGCATTTGCCCAACCAACTTTCGGAATGCAAGATGCCTAAAAGGGGCATAGCTTCCCTTATTGTACAGTATAGCTGGCCAGCTAAGACCTGTCCTAGGTTGCTAACATAGCTTATATGTTTATACAGCTAGACCTGCCAATAACCTTAAAACAGTTCCTATGTTTGTGTGTTAAAGACAAAAGCAGAGTTATTTACAATGACTTCATGTTTGGATGTCATATAACTGTTATATATTTATTGTGTTCACAGAAGCAGAAAAAATATGCCTTTAGGCTGGGTTCACACCTGAGCGTTTTACAGCGCGTTCCTACGCGCTGTAAAACGCTCAACAAGGAGAAACCAATGATTCCCTATGGGAATGGTTCACACTTGGGCGTTTTACAGCGCGTACGATCGCGCTGTAAAACGCCCGACGCTCCAAAAAGTACATGAGCGACTTTTGGGGCGTTTGTGGCCATAGGACACTGTAGTGAATCACACAAACGCGCGTCAAAAGCACGTTTACTATTACAAAAACGCGCATAAAAATGCGCGTCAAAAACGCGCGTAAAACGCGCGTTTGCGCAACGCTCAAGTGTGAACCCAGCCTAAAGATTCATTATATAATGTGAGGTTAGCTCAATGACACAGCAGAAACAGAAAAGCATAGAGTTAAACTGTTGTTGCTAGGCAGGAGTCTTGACCAATCACAGCCAGCCTCACACACAGCCTGTATGGGAAATCCCCCTAGCAGGAGCTGCTAGAATAATTACATCAGAGGAGAGAAGCTGAAAAGACATTCACTCCACTAAGAGCTGTGTTTTATGGAAGCAGAGGCCAAAATAGGTATTTAAAACAGTTAAATAATGTTTCTACTGTTAATACAGTGATTAGAACTGTATAATGAACCAGTTAGATGTGTATTTACTTACAGTTCCACCAATTGCAAACTACAAAGTTCACAATTCAAATTCCATATTGCAATCCAAATATTCAGCAAGTGAACTATTAGTTAGAACTCAGATATACCTCTCAGAGATCATAAAGTGCTTAAATAACTTAAAGTGAAAGTACAGATACTGAAGAGAGAAATATATCCACCATTTTATGTTGAATGACAAGATTGAACCACCATCTTATGCATACCGCCATTTTGTGATATCGTGTTATGTACATGGACTATCTGCTGTGGCAGTGTTATATATGAAGAAAAGTTGAAGTTAATAAAGAAGTTATTTCAAGCATTTGGTGTGCTCTTTAAATCTACTCTTTCAATAGAACGGCGCTAGAGGAATTACAGAGTAATAGACAGTCTGGTTAGACTAAAAAGTCAGAGATATCAGAATTCTTCTAATGCCACAGCACAGAAGGCACTTCATAGTGCTGCGCCTGCCACACCACCTATTGATCCTGAGGAATGGGTACTAACACTATCATAGCAAATCGTTTTAGTATCCCTTCTTTCAAAACTAGTTGCAATGATTGGGAGCTTTTTATTGGAGTTACTTTGAGTATTGGTAACAGGGGATGGTAATGGAAGGATATACTATATTGAACCAGGCTCGGACTGGCCCACAGGGGAATCCCCTAGACCCTATACCTTGCAAGTGGCACATGGCACAATAGATTGACTGCCCTACATATACTGTAGATAGGCAGCATACAGCATCCAAACCAGTCAATGTTCATATAAATAGATTATGTAACAAATTAACCAGTTTATTATTATTGATGCATCAGAAACATAGAATGTGTCGGCAGATATGAACCATTTGGCCCATCTAGTCTGCCCAATATATCTGAATCCTATGAATAGTCCCTGGCCCTATCTTATATGAAGGATAGCCTTATGCCTATCCCATGCATGCTTAAACTCCTTCACTGTATTTGCAGCTACCACTTCTGCAGGAAGGCTATTCCATGCATCCACTACTCTCTCAGTAAAGTAATACTTCCTTATATTACTTTTAAACCTTTGCCCCTCTAATTTAAAACTGTGTCCTCTTGTGGTAGTTTTTCTTCTTTTAAATATGCTCTCCTCCTTTACCGAGTCGATTCCCTTTATGTATTTAAAAGTTTCTATCATATCCCCTCTGTCTCTTCTTTCTTCCAAGCTATACATATTAAGGTTCTTTAACCTTTCCTGGTAAGTTTTATCCTGCAATCCATGTACTAGTTTAGTAGCTCTTCTCTGAACTCTCTCTAGAGTATCTACGGTATATCCTTCTGGAGATATGGCCTCCAGTACTGAGCACAATACTCCAAGTGAGGTCTCACCAGTGTTCTGTACAGCGGCATAAGCACTTCACTCTTTCTACTGCTTATACCTCTCCCTATACATCCAAGCATTCTGCTGGCATTTCGTGCTGCTCTATTACATTGTCTTCCCACCTTTAAGTCTTCTGAAATAATTACTCCTAAATCCCTTTCCTCAGATACTGAGGTCAGGACTGTGTCAAATATTCTATATTCTGCCCTTGGGTTTTTACGCCCCAGGTGCATTATCTTGCACTTATCCACATTAAATTTCAGTTGCCAGAGTTCTGACCATTCTTCTAGTTTTCCTAAATCCTTTTCCATTTGGCGTTTCCCTCCAGGAACATCAACCCTGTTACATATCTTTGTGTCATCAGCAAAAAGACAAACCTTACCATCGAGGCCTTTTGCAATATCACTTATGAAGATATTAAACAAAATTGGTCCCAGTACAGATCCCTGTGGAACCCCACTGGTAACATGACCTTGTTTTGAATGTTCTCCATTGACTACAACCCTCTGTTGTCTGTCACTCAGCCACTGCCTAATCCACTCAACAATATGGGAGTCCATGCTCAATGACTGCAGTTTATTGATAAGTCTTCTGTGTGGGACAGTGTCAAAAGCCTTACTAAAATCTAGATATGCAATGTCTACTGCACCTCCGTCTATTATTTTAGTCACCCAGTCAAAAAAATCTATAAGATTTGTTTGACATGATCTCCCTGAAGTAAACCCATGTTGTTTTTCATCTTGCAATCCATGGGATTTTAGATGTTCCACAATCCTATCCTTTAATAGGGTTTCCATTAATTTGCCTACTATTGATGTCAGACTCACTGGTCTATAGTTGCTCGATTCCTCCCTACTACCTTTCTTGTGAACGGGCACGACATTTGCCAATTTCCAATCTTCCGGGACGACTCCTGTTACTAATGATTGGTTAAATAAATCTGTTAACGGTTTTGCCAGCTCACCCCTAAGCTTCTTTAATAATTTTGGGTGTATCTCATCAGGCCCCTGTGACTTATTTGTCTTCACTTTAGACAGCAAACTTAGAACATCTTCCTCTGTAAATTAGGGGGCTGAGAAGACTTGTACGTAAACAGGCAGGCCAGCCAGTATCATCTTTCATTAGGGACCTGCCCTCTCAGTCACTGCAGGGAGCCCCATAATCATCTTGCTGCTGTCTGACCCAATATGAGCCGGCAATAATTGCATTTAGTTATACAGTAGGCCCCCATAATTAATTTTATTGGTAGGCACTCCAGTCCAACACTGTATTGAATTATATTTAACAGTCAAGTATTTTTTGTTATTTCTTCCAAATGAGCTAGAAAATGACTTAGTCTTTTCCCTACCTGAAACTTGGTGTCATTGTTTAGAGCAGGCATCCTCAAACTGCAGCCCTCCAGCTGTTGTAAAACTACAACTCCCACAATGCCCTGCTGTAGGCGGATACCTGTAGGCTGTTCAGGCATGCTGGAAGTCGTAGTTTTGCAACAGCTGGAGGGCCAAAGTTTGAGGATGCCTGGGTAGAGGCTCAATTTGTTTAAAGGACTAAATAAAAATGCCTTGGCTTTACCGATTTTGTCCTTTTCCTCTGTCTTTTTATGTTGAAAGAAATTTCTTCTTTTGCATCTTGAAAGGGATATTTCCTTTTGCAGGAATGCATAAAGCATGTTTTGGTGTTACAGATAACGCAGACGTTCTTGTTACACTTGTGACTGACTTAGCCATTGCATCAGATTAAAAAATAAATAAAAATAAAAACGGCTTTCAGTAATAATTGAGGGATCTGGTTACAGAAGTAGAGGCTAGATTAGGCTTAAATAAAGCCACCACAGCCTCACAAGATCTTTTTAAACAAGCATCTACCTTCTTATCCATTGGATCCTGGAACAAACCAATATCCTCAAAGATTAGAGCATTCGCTACTTTAACTAATTTGAAAAGTAAAACATCCAAAAACTATCAGAAACTTTTCATTCTCTTTCAATAAAAAAAAAAAAAAAGTATGTTTCTATGTACCGGAAAAACTTTCCTTTTTTTGTTCAAGACCACTAAACATCTCGTCCTGAATAGTTCCCTGGATTAAAAAAAAAAAAAAAAAAAATCTGATTCATAGTTGCTCTTACTGCCTTTACTAATGCTCTAGTGTCAGAGGAAAAAATGTATTTTTATTTTATGTCAGCATTCAAAGAATCATCTGATTCAAAAATCAAACAACCCTCTATCACAGTGATGGCGAACCTATGGCACGGGTGCCAGAGGCGGCACTCAGAGCCCTCTCTGTGGGCACCCACAACCTGGAAAAATTCTATGGTGTACTAATATGCCTTAGACTTTTCCTGCCATTCAGCAGCGCAGGGCTCACTATGAACGGCATAGGCAGCGCACTGAATGTAGGCAGGATATTGTAAATAAATGATAAAGTACATGGAAGATATTCTATATTGGACTGTAGTATTCAAGGTAAATTGCCCTGTTGGCACTTTGCGATAAATAAGTGGGTTTATGTTGCAGTTTGGGCACTCGGCCTGTAAAAGGTTCGCCATCACTGCTCTATCAGAATCAAAGTCCAAATTTTCTGACAAGGAGTCAGAACTTAACATTTTACCCTCCCATCTCTTAAATGTTGAAGCCAGTGACTCACATTTAGAGACTTCTGATAATGCAAGGTGTATTTCTTTCCTAATAACGTCTCTTAACTAGATCTTTCACCAGATTAGTATTACATTTCTGACATGGGTTAGTAGAACAAGACTCAGTTTAGCCACACAAATCGCACATTTTCTAGACTTTGTGAAAAAAAAAAAAAGATACAGCTCATAAGTCTAAACCTCCACCTAACATACACCCAGAGGAAAAAAAAACAAAAACCTGTTAAGAGGTATTGTTTTAGGCTTAGGTGATAGTCCTTGAGGGGTTTCCATTATCTCCCCCAGGTCAGACATTGTTACTGAAAGGTCACTGTGTGAAAAAGAAAAAAAACATTTATAGATCCTACCTCCAGACCTCAGATCAGAGGGTGACATCTGCCTTGAAAAACACTTCTGGATGAGGGTTTAGCCACTCCTACCGGCCACAGGCCCCTGCAGGTCAACTTCTGGCCCCCTTTATCACTCCCCAAGCCTGACGCACGCGTGGACTCATATCACGCCAGAGGAGGTTTCCGGCGCTTCTGACCTTATCACCAGCGCTGCACATTGCAGATAGCGGTGGAGATGGATTTACTCCATGAGTGTGCAGCAACCAGCACATGGAACTCCTTGATGTGGCGCAACAGCCGAAGAACTATTTGTTATGGATGCAGCTTAACATAGAACCGTCCTCACAGCAATTCTGTGGGAAATACCTCTCCCCAGCAGGAGGGACTGGAAGACACTGAGGAGGAGTCACAGGAGAGTAAAATGTATTCTTCCCGTCCCTGCCTGGTCAGAGAGAGGTCTCTACTACCGTCGTAGAGGGCGAAAAGTAAAACGATGGTAATTACCACCAAAATAATCTAGTCAAGTACCCACAGTCTCAAAAAAACAATCAAAGACACGCCTGTGTGAGACCATCACCATGTCCATGGATTGTTCAATAGCATGGCCTGTTTAGCTGGGAAAACACTAGTTCCAGCTGTGAGGGGAAGAAAAAAAAAAAAAAAAAACAGACACCAAATCAGGTTTTGCAATGAAAGGCCCAAAATGACTAAAATCCACAGGGTCCACATACATTAGAATTGAAGAGACAAGATTCTTCTTTTCCACTGGCTTGTGTTAGGTGGGAGTAGGTTACAATAAAAATATTGCAGTGCCCCACACTTAGAAAACAAAAAGATCTGCCAATATATTTCATGCCTGCACTTTATATATGTAATTTTATAGCCTTTCTGAAATGGCTTCTTAAAAGCAATGGTGTAGTATGTACTGTAGACAAAGGAAGGTTTAAATAAATTCAGATGACTTGACCCTTGGATTATTGTGAGGCTATATAAATCTTTAAGGGGGTTTGTCTCACTTCAGCAAACGGCATGTATCATGTACATAAAGTTATGATTACAAGGCACTTACTAATGTACTGTGATTGTCCATATTGCCTCCTTTGCTGGCTTGATTCATTTTCCCATTACATTATACACTGCTCGTTTCCATGGTTATGACCACCCTTCAATCTAGCAGCGGTGGCAATGCTTGCACACTATAGGAAAAAGCACCAGCCTGTCTGCCGGGAGCGCATACAGGCACGCATGCGCAGCAACTACTGTCCACCTCGTATCTGCGCTGCAGCAGTGCCTGTAATCACAATACATTAGTAAGTGCCTTTTATTAACTTTGTCTACATGATAAATGCCATTTGCATCCCCTTTAATCCAATGTAGCAGATATCAATTTAACGGTTTATACAGAAGGCATTGCTACAATCTCATATACTGTCTTACATCCTGGTAAAACTCGCAAGTAAACCCAGCCCGCAGGCTCATGCACATAACTAGATTACAGATCCGTGTTATACGGAAGGACGTGGACACCACAGGATCTGAGATTGCCCTATACATGAGCCCTGAGTTTTTGTGCTCCTCTAATGATCAAGCATTATTACAGTGATTCTGCTGAGAACCACAAGCAAATCGGTTAAAAACCAACTGGTGAGTTTTAAAAATAATCCAAACACGGATCAAAAAAAAAAAAATTGTCTTATTTATTAATAAACCTTGTTGTACAAACCTGAAAAGTAAACAAAACTGGCAATAAACAACATGGAGTCTTTCCGTCACAAGGAAAGAGAGCAGAGCAGTGCTAATAAATTAAATGTCAACCTGTAAGCCGTAGTCATAGAAGTTTACTGTCAAGAGGGAAAAAGCACACAGCAAGGCCATAAAACTGGACAACCACATTGGAAAACACTTGACTCAGTTTATGTTATTGTTAAATATTCAAAAACAGTTCAGTCTTCTGCAACAACAACCAACAAATTGTATTAAAAGGACACTCTTCCAATAGTCACCACTGGCGAGTTCAGTGCAATATGGCTAGCTACGTATTTTTTTCTTGTTTTTTTTTTCTCGGATTTCTTTCAATCATGAAACAAAACAAAAAAAAATAATAATTGTGAAAAAAAAAATTCCCTTTTTTTTCTTCTATACTTTAGTCCCACACATACAAACAACCAGAGAAATCGGGGCAAAACTTATGCCATTAATTCTTTTTAGTTGTTCAGTGATGTAAGCAGCACTTATATGTTACAAGAATAACCCTGTAAGCATCCAGACCATCTGATGAAGAAACTGAAATGTAAGGCTTTTTCTTCATCTTTTATTTTTCTTCTCACCGTCCCCTGTCCACCCCAATCCCCAAAAGGCTCAAGTATTTTACTCAATTTACAAGCATATGTACAAAAAAAAAATAATATATATATAACCTGGTGATTTGTAATTTGTTTTTCTTTTGCAAACACGGAGCTAACAGAAAAAATTAAAAATAAGACAATGAGGAAAATTATTTTTCACATTCACGACAGAACAAAATAAAAATAATTAAAAAGTTAATTAATTAATAACAATTCAGACCCTAGTGGCTCTAGAAGGTGATCGATGAAGCAATTCCATCTCAGTCACGGGACCATGTGATGGAGAGAACATAAAAAACTATATACATACATATTAATGCTGATTGTGTGATGTGTTGAGATATAGCAGTGGAATGAAATGGAATGTTAGAAAGATTGCACGTCTATGACATAGAAGCACTTCTGGCTTCAAACATTTATATATATATATATTTATATACTTTAAATTCATTTTTCCTTCTCTTTGTCAAAGGATGCTATTGAAGTTTTTTTTTTAACATTTCTTTTTTCATTATTTGATAAAGTAGCCAACAGCACCAAAAATAACAGAATGGATTCCTTATGAAATCAGGCACAGTTTATAGTCCCACCCCACCCCCCCCCCCCAAGTGACATCTGCCAGGAAGGCATTGCTTGAGTTCATCCGCCATTTCTTCTCCTTTAACTGATGCATAGAAATGTGCTGGTAACAGAGAAACCATTTCCAAGTCTCAGCTTTCTGCCTCTGGTTTTGTTTGAAAAAAAAAAAAAAGTCCATCAGCTGCCAAACTATCTTCAGTTTTTTTTTGTGTTTTGTTGTATTTTTTTTTTACCTTTTAAGTTACTATATTGTAGACCCCAATTTTTTAAAAAATTACAAAACTCATCTTGCACGTGACAGAATGAGACGTAGTCAAGAAAAAGCAGATTTTGTTCAAGTTTCGATTTTGTTTTCTTTTTCCTCTAGAAAAAAAACTGCTCCCTTGACTGGATAAAGAAATACAAAAAGTAAAAAAAAAAAAGACCATAAACTTATAAAGATGATTTAAAAGCCTTTTTCACACATGGTTGTCAAGGAAGGCTTTCTGTATATAATTCAGTCTAGGGGGCGACAGAAAAAATAAATGAAAATCAAAAACACAGACTGCCCCATAGACTGGCATAAAACAGTGACTAGACTGCAGTATTGAAAGTCTGACTGCAGTGTCTACATACAAAACAAATAAAATAAAACCAACAGTTTAATGCTAAAACAAAGTTACTTCTCTAAAAACCAGAAGAAACAAAAAAATCTTCATAGAGCTAGTGCAAAGACAGCCTGCATTCTACAGCAAGTACTCCAAACTATGGTAAAATTACAAAATAAAAATATATATTTATATATATATATTTATATGATCAGAGAACTGAGAGCGTTGGCATCTTCAGGATGAATATGAAGCACTTTTGGACAAACTGATGGATGAAAGTCTGGAGCATGGCACATCAAGTGTGGCTCTCTTCCTTGGTCCCCTTTTTGGTGTAGATTTAATCATACAGTTCTCAATGCTGTTGTTTTTCCCAGACGCCTTCCCACAGATCTGATTGACGAGACTTATTATTTGTTCCTGTAAGTAAAATGAAAGTCATTACAATAGGCAATCCTAGACCATAGAACAGCTAGCTCCAGAAAGCCATGTCCTCACTCTGCGGTCAGGTTACTTTTCACGTTCGAAGTGTAGAATTATGTGAATTTGCGGCATGGTAATCCAAGATAAATGCTAAATCCACAATTGTAAAAAAAAAATAGCAGAGCAGCCTTAGGCTACTTTCACACCTGCGTTTAGGTGCGGATCCGTCTGGTATCTGCACAGACGGATCCGCACCTATATTGCAAACGCTTAGATCCGTTCATGATAATGCAAACGGATCCATCCAGACTTTACATTGAAAGTCAATGGGGGGCGGATCCGTTTGAAAAATGCACCATATTGTGTCACCTTTGAACGGATCCGCCCCCATTGACTTCCATTGTAAGTCTGGACGGATCTGTTTGCCTCCGCGCGGCCAGGCGGACACCCGAACGCTGCAAGCAGCGTTCAGGTGTCCACCTGCTGAGCGGAGCGGAGGACAAACGGTGCCAGACTGATGCATTCTGAGCGGATCTTCATCCACTCAGAATGCATTAGGGCAGGACGGATCCGTTCGGGGCCACTTGTGAGAGCCTTCAAACGGAACTCACAAGCGGAGCCCCAACGCAAGTGTTAAAGTAGCCTTAAAGAGGTTATCTAGGAAAGAACGATTATCATATTGGTGGGGGTCCAAGTCCCAGTACCCCCCACCGATCACCTGTTTCAGAGAGCGCAGCTGGCCCCGGACAGCTTTCCAAAGACAGCGGCGTACATTGTTTAGTGGCAGTGCTTGGTATTGCAGCTCATTGACTTTAAAGGGGCGGAGCTGCAACTAGCCCATGTGACCAATGTCACATAGCCTAGGAAGAAACTGTATCGCTCACAGAGCACCAGCCTCTTCTATCAGTTGATTGACAGGGGTCCAGGGTGTCGTTCACCTGCCATTTTGAGATTGATTACCTATTCTGAGGATAGGTAATCAATCTAAATTTCAAGATAACCCCTTTAAATGTCTTTCCTCACCAGACAATGGTGGTATCTTGCTCAGTTTATGCCATTGTCATCTGGTAGGTGGGGGTCCAACCACTGGGACCTGACCAGCAGTGCGGGCACATATGAACATGGGACCAACACAGATGCCTTCAGCTGCCAAGCCCACATGTAACAGGTCAGCCAGTGTCATAGGGACAAATCTGCTGACAGTGACCTTTAAAGAATATAACAAACTCCTGTGTATCTATGAGAGAAGTTCCATGTGTCTGACAGATCTGCTTTATCTTCTGCTTTTTGCCAACTTAAATCCTATTAAACAATGTGTACAGCCTAGGATTGATCTTGTGATTAAAATTACTTATTTTCTGAAAATGTATTAGGCTGTTAGGGGTGGGCGAAATATGATATCAACATAAATTCGGGCAACGATATAGATTTTAGCTATATCGCCATATCGCGATAGATGACCACGGAGCGGTAGTGAATTGAAGAAGTTTCTCACTCACCGCTCCGTGGCCGCCCGACTCTGCACTGGCCAGGGTCTTGCGTGCACACATGTGTGACGTCAGGTCCCTCCCAGTGCATGCTGGGTGGAAGACCCGGTCTGTCTCCTGCGGACTCCATCAGCCAGCAGCACACCCTGCAGAAAAGGCAAGTATATTAGCAGGGGCCCTAATCTACCGGGGGGTGGTGGATGGCTATGGCATGGGGCTGATGGCGCTGGCTGGGGGACATGGATGATATGGCAATAGCATGGGGCTGATGGCGCTGGCTGGGGGACATGGATGATATGGCAATGGCATGGGGCTGATGGCACTGGCTGGGGGGCATGATGGTGGCAATGGCAAGGCGCTAGCTGGGGGACATGGATGATAATGGCCATGTAATTTGTATACATACAGAAGAAAGTAATATATCACGATATATCGTTATATCGCACATGCTTCAAATTATATTTTAGCCCATATCGCCCAGCCCTAGGCTGTGTTAACATCACGCTTTTGTCCCATGTTTAAGTATACACATGACATGGTACATTAAATGGATGCGGCACTAATACATTCCTATGGAAATAAATGCCTGATGCGGCATTCAGGCAAATCTTCAGGTTTTTTTGGGACGGAGAAAAAAAACGTAGCATGCTGCGGTTTTATCTTTTGCCTGATCAGTCAAAAAGACTGAACTGAAGACATCCTGAACGGATTACTCTCCATTCAGAATGCATGGGGATATATCTGATCAGTTCTTTTCCAGCATTGAGCCCTTTTGACGGAACTCGATACCGGAAAAGAAAACCGCTAGTGTGGAAGTACCCTTAATAGAATTGATTCTGCTGACAGGTGCACTTCAAAATCATCCCGATATGTTCTTCTCCCCAAAAAACATCTTTGCAGCAACAGCTGTCAGCTATCTGCCAAACACACTCCACATCGTGATATAGGAACTTTCGGTTTAGTGGCCCTTTTAATTTCCATTCTGGATGTCCATCTATGGCCTGTCTTACTAAAGGGGTGCATTCACATCTTTTGAGGCCCTATTGAAATTAATGGGTCCACAATAGTTCCGTAAAATGGTGAAACGGATGCGGATACATTTATACAGTCGTGTGAATGCACCCTAAGTGACACAAATTACTCACTTATCACTCTATGAGAAAACAGTACCATGGAAGGATTTAACTAAAAAGCCTATACAATTGGTGCCACCTAGTGGTAAACTCCAGAGCTACAGGCAAATATGTATAGAAGAATAATATCTATAGTTGGCCATATACATTAGATAATGGTCAGGGGGATGAAGTGACAATCTAAGGCCAAGTTTCTAATTGCATTTTTTGCAGTACAGCAGATTCAATACACTTCCACTGGGATAAAGCTGATGTTGCTAGAGGTGTGTGACTCTAATCTTCCTCTTCCTAAGGCTATAGACATGCAGGCACCAGAGATTTTAAGTGTATAAGAGGGGGGTCAGAATTTGATTTTATACATGATATCTAAGCAAAGCTAAATGTAAAAATATCAGCATTTACACAAAGGGACACTAGCATCCAATTTTATATCACATATTAAAAGGGATATATGTGAAGATTTTTTTTTTTGTCCCCAAAAAACGAGTGGATAGATTTCTGGATGTAATTTGTTGATACCATCCGTGTATTCTACTTCATTTTGGACTTTTGCACAGCAGACAGCCTCTCTTGATTTAGGGCTCATGCACACGAGCGTGGTTTCTGTTTTTTTGCGGATCAGATGAGGACCCATTCACTTCAATGGAGCTGCAAAAGATGCACACAGACATTCGTATGTCCGTTCTGCGACCTCGCAAAAAAAAAAAAAAAATATATATAAATAAATAGAGCGTGTCCTATTTTTGTCCGTTTTGCAGATAAGGATAGGGCAAAATGGCGGCAGACTCTTGCCCCGGTATCAGTGTTCCGCGGTTCCCCAATTTGCGGACCGCAAAAGTATCTATGGCCATGTGCATGAGCCCTTAAGGTGGATTTAGTGGGTCTGATGAGCAGCAGGTTGTGGGGAAGGAAGCGGTCCTTCCCGACAGTCGGCTGCTCGTTCAGTGGAGGTGAAGCTCTGCATTTACATGCTGCAATCTCCTCCACAGTTTAGGGACGAGGGATCACTATTGTGATCGCTCATCCTCTTACAGCTGCATTGTTTCTGGGCAGCAGATCACTGTTTAGACAGCATGGTCTGCACATTTAGATTGGCAGATTGTCGGAACAAGCCTAAATCCACCTATACTTAATCAGACCACAATCTGGTCCCTCAGACCAGAGAGGGAAGGGGAAGGGGGGTGAGTGGCTCAATTAGAACATCACACATTACACTGATAAGTGTCCTCTGTATACAGGATTATCAAGGGAACAATAGAGCTGTCATACTGTAAACTGACAATGAATTATCTATCTATATAGAATTTGTATCTCTCTGTTGTGACTGTTACAGAAGGACACTGTTTCTATTTCATCTTAATGGCATAGCACTGCCGAAAAAAATAATAAAAAAAATAAATAAAAAATAAAGACAGCCAAAAAAGTATTAAAAAAATGTTTTCTATGAATATTAAGATTAAAAGGGTTGTCCAGTCTTTTAATATTGATGACCTATCCTCACCCGGCACCTCCGCCGATCAGTTCTATGAGGAGACGGTGCGGTGTGCACGTGCACTCTCCTTTCACTCTTCCTGTTCGGAGCTGCTGTCTATGGCAAAGACCACAGACTGCAGCAGAGGACAGGAAGAGAGAAGGGAGATGACGCATGCGCTGTCTCCTCATACAGCTGATCGGCAGGGGTTCCAGGTGTCTAAGCCCCCACCCCACATGATACTGATGACCTATCCGGACAATCCCTTTAAAAAATACCCATTTCTTATGAAAGTGTCCCTTTAGAGGGGTTGTCTTAGAGTAGGGGGCCAAACACCCTGGTAAATAGCAGATTTTTCAATGGTAAGCTACAGCCAGGGATGCATTTTCTATGCAGCAGGTGAAATGAAGTATTACATGACGCCCATTTAGAATAATTTTTGTAAAAGGATGGTTCAAGTCTGCCACAATGGGAGCTACTTGTGCGGCTCAGAGTGGGACCCGAGTTGGGGAGCCCAATCTACATACGACACATGGAAAGGTTGTATTCATGAGACAAAAACCTTTAAATACTACAAAAACAAGAAGGAAAATGAGGCAAAGCCAGGTTTCTATAAGATACCTGTAAATGTCTATCTACAATAAATAATCCCGAATATTAGCACTAAGGAAAATCAACTGACCTCATCGTAGCGATACATCAGCTTTAACCCTCGACACGACTTCTGCTTCTCCACGTGACGCAGCGCACACTCCAGGCAGAACACCACATTCTCATTTTCTTGCACCACCTAAGAGAAAATAAAGTAGAAGATCAGATTAGACAGGAAATGGAGCCAGAACTGAAACACAGCTAGATAATCTCATTGAGGTGGAGGTTAAATAGTGATTGTTTGCAGTAATTATATTACATACTGGAGGATGTCTGCCAGGGCACATTGCTTTAAGGAATGATACAATAGGAAGACGTGGCCTGTGTGGCAGTAACAAACCCAGTAATTTAAGTCCCTTTGTACCAAGAGCAAGGTGAGACAGGCCGTAGGTGGACATCCAGAGTGAAAACCAATGTTCAAAGGGCCACTAAACCTAAAATACAAGTTGGTCCAAAATAAGAAGGTGCCTGGTAACAAATATATGTATAAGTTCCCATATCATGACATGGTGTGTAAGTCTCCGATATCGGAAAGCTATAGCTGGAAAGCAAATAAGGATGGCTCCAAGTTGGGACAGAAGAACTATTTTATCTCCAGCACAAGCAATGTAGATGTCTGGTCTGTAGGACAATTGGTCGTATAACCCCTTAACAGAAGTCGCAATAAAATCCATACAAGTGTCAGACATATGTACAGGCAGTTTTACACTTTGAAAAAAGGCTTATGCGTATGAATATACAATTCTTTTCCTGGACTTGATGAGCACACTGCGTGCTGTGAATGGCATGGGCCGCACAGGAATACTGGTGCCCTGAACACCCAATAACAAAGCCCCATACTCACAGGTCTAAGGTATATGGGGCTAAGTAAGGAGCTTTTCTTTATTAAGGAGGGAGGCTGCTGATTGGCTGATTTTGGCACGCTACGCCATTCTGATACCATTGTGGAGGGGGAGGCTGGCATGTATGGAGGCACCTGCATCTTTATTACTTCCAGACACAATGAGGTTGTGAGGGGAAAGCAGCCTCTTACGTTGCTATTAAACAGGTTCAGCGGTAAAAGGGCGTTCTTGGGGCCTGTTCAGATACAAACAATCTATTTTCAGCTAGTAATAGCCCGGGCCTACTCTGAGGCACCCAACCAAATATCCCCTCTGCCCCCCGTTTCACACGCTGGGAGCGGAGAGGATTGTGGTTTTAATATCATTTTATAATGATGGCAGCCGCAGCTGAGCAAGTCTGTGATTGCATAGACTAAGAGGGGTAAGAAGAGGCAGATGGGGTGGCGGCAGCAGAAAGACCCACTGGGGACAGGGGAGCAGTCATTATCTGGGCACATATATTCAAAGAGACCACAGCACTCTATAGTTCTGTTTGCATAAACTTCTGGCCAGTGGCTAAATGTAACTTTCTCGGGATGGATTAAAACAAAATAAAATAAGTTTATGCAAACTGAACTATAGAGTGCCGTGGTCTCTGAATATATGGAAATCCACTTTACCATCCTAGGTGTGCCGTTCAGCTTCCTCTCTCATCATCTGGGCACAAGCTCATGATGCTACAGTAGGGTGTATGCAGAGCTTTCAGTGCCAGCATCATGGAACATCAGCTGTGCGGGTCTAGAAGCAATTCCATATGGCTCCTGAATGAGAGGTGTAGCAGAAAGCTGCTCTGGATCGGCAGCAGCCAGCTAGTTAAATGCAATTGACAGGAGTGGTAGACCTACAGCACTGACGTATGCTTCCTCACCCGGGCAGTAGGACCACTAAGAATGCAGCGCTGCTACGTTCTTCTGACTGTGGAGCCAGCTGTCGGAGGCATCCCATAAGAGGTGAGGAGGGGCAGCCACTGCCAGACAAGAGGTCCACTCTTGTGCCAAGAGAGGTATGATGAAGCGCTGCAGCACCACCTCTGCCAAACTCCCCTTCCTGTGCTCTCCCTTTACTGTCTCCAGACATTCGGCTCCCTCTGTCCACCAATTGCTCTGCCTTTGTCCTCTGACTGAGCCTGGCTTCTGTTACAATTACATTACACTGCTGCTCTGTCTGCACCAGCCTGCCCTGGCTGAGCAACTGAGACTTTCATATCATGGGACAGAAGAACAATCAGAGGCTCAGCCAGGGGATGCTGGTGCAGTGTAGACAGGATGTTACCTTTGCCTCAATCAGTACACATGTTTGGGCTGCACAGTCAGGTAGCCAGGTTATCAATGTTCTGCTTGAGTGTCCCATCGGCACTATCCCCACAAGAGCTGGAAATATTTCTGCACAGCTCAGACATCTTATATGTGGGTACTGGATCTACATTGAAAAACAGCTCATTGTGGAGTTAATTATGGTGATGATGCAGAGCACTGATAACTTGTCTGCCTATACATGATGTGGACTGATTGAGGCAAACATATCATCCTGACTACACTGCACCAGCATGTCCTGGCTGAGCAGCTGATCGGTCTTCTGTCCCTCATCAGGTATGAGAGGCTCAGCTAGGGCATGCTGGTACAGTCAGGATGGTATGCTTGCCTTAGCATTTTTGGCTGCGTTTATTTTTTTAAATTTATGAGAAAACATCCATTTTTAAATGGCATAAAAGCCTGATAAATAAAAAAAGTCTAAAACTGCTATTTATGCACGGAGTAGACTAGTAATGGTTTCCCTGCATAAATAGCAACGTTACGTAGGCCTACGTATTATTTATCTGAATTACTGCAGCTTTCCTACTCCTCCTCGGCTAAAAATGCTACTCAAAATAAGACAAGAGGAGTGTTTTTACTCTTCTGGAAAAAATGTAGTGCGACCTCTGCTGCCTTAACATACAGATCCCACTGAAGATGGTATGTGACAAATCTCTGTTCAGAATAATATCAACGTTTCTTCCTCATGGCATTTACGGAGCATCAAGGCAGCATTGTGATACTGTGGACTACAAGCCAAAGTACCACCTCAGCTGCATGACCTGAGAATCATAAAGACAACTCAGGGTTTATCCGGTATATACAGAAAAGTGTAGGATCTTCAATGCACCAGAAAGCTGTATCTTGCAGATCCAATCCCACCAGAGAGGGGGAGAAGTAAAAGCTGCAGCCAGGTATGATACCCCTCACCTTAGGCTACTTTCACACTAGCGTTCGGCTGTCCGCTCGTGAGCTCCGTTTGAAGGGGCTCACGAGCGGACCCGAACGCCTCCGTCCAGCCCTGATGCAGTCTGAATGGATGGGGATCCGCTCAGACTACATCAGTCTGGCGGCGTTCAGCCTCCGCTCCGCTCGCCTCCGCACGGACAGGCGGACAGCTGAACGCTGCTTGCAGCGTTCGGGTGTCCGCCTGGCCGTGCGGAGGCGTGCGGATCCGTCCAGACTTACAATGTAAGTCAATGGGGACGGATCCGTTTGAAGATGCCACAATATGGCTCAATCTTCAAGCGGATCCGTCCCCCATTGACTTTACATTGAAAGTCTGGACGGATCCGTCCGAGGCTATTTTCACACTTAGCTTTTATATGCCAATATAATGCAGACGGATCCGTTCTGAACGGAGCCTCCGTCTGCATTATTATGATCGGATCCGTTCAGAACGGATCCGATCGAACGCTAGTGTGAAAGTAGCCTTAGAGGTAATGTGCTGCTATGAATTTAATGCTCTCTTGCACATCTGAGAAGACTGATAAATCCACAAAATGCTGACACCCCGAATACCAAAATCTCTTGCTCACCATGGAAAGGTAACACAAATGCTGGCAAATCTGGCATCTTCTCTCAGACGTTTCAAACTGCAGCCACTTCCGAGGTTTTTTCTTCCCGTCCAATGATGAGTTGCTGGTGTCATGGCTTCCGTAGCGAGCAGAAGAGTGGAGGCCTGCCTCAAAGAGTTCCCTTCTCTGCCTCAACTCTGTATCCCTGACCAAAAAAAAAGAGCAAGTCACAAACCGCACGGCGCTTCACTTGACTCTTATTACAGCAAGCTCTTCAGTATCACTGTAATGAGGGTGAAGTGATAGTAACATTCTCGACCTACAAAGGAAATTCAGTGGTGAATTGCAAAATACCATACGTGATATGCGGTGTTACAAAAAAAAAAAAAAAAAAGCACCATAAGTGTTCTTTCACACGAGCGGATCCTGTGCGGGTAATCTGCTGCGTAAAAGAAAGCCAAGGCCTGTTCCGGACAGCACAGACACGGAGCATTAACATGATTGATAATGCTCCGGGCCTCTCTGTGCCCTTTTTGCTACAAAATCACAGTGACAACTTTATCTAACTGTGATTTTGTAGTAAAAAGATCACAGAGAGGCCCGGAGCATTATCAATCGTGTTAATGCTCCGTGTCTGTGCTGTCCGGAACGGGGCTTGGCTCTCTTTTACACAGCGGATTACCCGCACGGGATCAGCTTGTGTGAAAGAGCCCTAACACTCCCTACTCCACTGCCATGTCCCAGAACTGCAGAGATGTAGATGAACTGCTCTGCAGCTGCCTAGCTGTCATACTCCCTGCCTAGACTAAACCAACTCACAGTTGAGATTATACAAGTAGGAACATTGCCTTGACATAAGATTCTCTCTAGGCTAAACGAGTCCTTATGAGGTGAACTGCCCTCCGGACAAGATTTCATCAGAGAATATACAGACTCAAACATATATAGTTACGGATAATGATCATCAACCACCACCTCTGGAAAAGACAGATTCTACATAGTAGACAAAAAAAAACAGCATTAAACAAGCAAAGCACCAGGTCACAAGCATCGCACGGTTCTGAAATATCTGCTTGGTTTGAAAAAAAAAATGAAGCGCCAGGTTCTCTCCACAGAGCGCGAGTAAAAGTACTCATCACACGTGGATGGAGTCTTGCCAGATTTCCGTAAAACAAAATCCCACTCCCAATAGAGAGCGAAACCTGTCCAATGACAGGACGGGTCTACGCCAATCCTTTTCTCTTTTAAAAGTTTAATTGCACTTCAAAATCTTGCTTCTCAGGGGTGAAAAAGTCCATGAGCACCCCTTTATAAAAAATAAAAAAAATAAAAAGGAAACTCCACGCACAAAGTCACAAAGTTAGCTCTCATTGTTGAATGGAGTTCACTGAGTTATCCAAAAATGCACAATTTCACTCACCTGTTAAAAGGGACTGTACAACTCAGACCCTTCCACCATTTACTGAAGTCATTACCTCAGAAAACAAATGGGCACCTCCACTGCCAAGACTGACTCTGGCAAACCCAGGATTGGAAAAGTGGAGCCCACAGGAAGACCGGCAAGCAGAAATTCATATTACACCAGATACAACTTAGTGAACTCCACCGAAATCCAAATGAGAAGCTGTGGGTGGTGTTCCCCCGTATCTTACTCAAACTATACCAAGGTGGAACTGCTTGGGTTGGCAGACCCATCATCCATACATTTTCTATATTACCTGAGCTCTCCGAGCAGTGAAGAAATGACACTCAGAGTTGGGCCGTTCTCCTTCTTTGCCTCGGCTGTTGCTACTTGATACAATAATTTCTCCATAGAGAACGGCTTTGCTATGTGTCGACGTTTCATTTCCTGAAAAATAAAATAAAAATAATAGTTATGGTGTGATTCTATATAGTCATGACCCATGTAAGCACTACGGGACTGAGGTGCAGTAATATCTAGAACATGTGGACTGCAGATCCGTTTCAGTCATGTTATTAGACATTAATGACCTTGGATGGTAAGTCTAAGTGTTCACGTGTACCTTGGCAGTCTTGAAGCCCAGGCTTGTCCACTGGGTGGTAGCAAAGTGCACAGTTTCAGATACACTGTAGCCACAGCACACTTTTGATACAAAGGATCCTGGAAAGCAGACAACAAACTGTCCGCTCTGTTGTACAGTACGGTGCACCTTGATCCCCTCTTTGCACAGCACCTCTGGGGAGATCTAAAGAAAGGGGGGGAAAAAAAGTTAGCAGGCCAATTTCAAGCACAAGTCAAATAAGAAAGGGATTCAGTCTGCAGATGCAATGTAGGGGAAAATCATTTTCAGAAATATCGGTGCCGAGGATCAACTATGCCACCATTAGTAAACAATCAAGCTTTTACCACTGATAATTAGCAGCTTTCCGATTCAGGTTTTACTTGCGTCTATTAATTAAGCCGCAATCAATCTAAATTGACGCGTGTAAACTGGCAACTGACTGAACTACGTCTCATCTGATGTGTGGAAAACATTTGTCTCCCAATCTCAATGACTGTAGCGAGTTGTTACTTCAGGACGACCAGAAGCCTGGTCTGCCCAGGAACATGCACCAACTGGCGATAGCAGCGTATGGTTCAGTGCTCGTTAACCGCATCTACATGCAGCCATTATCATTCATATGGGGGTGAGTGACTGGAAACGCAATTGCTTGCCCCCATAAGGTTTTCATTTGTAAGCAGCACATTTCCTGTTGACATGGGGCAATGTGCTGCCGAGCTCTGTCGGGTGGAGTAAAAGGTACTGAATAAAAGTGGAAGGTGAAAGTTGGTATAAACTTAAAGGGCTTCTGTCAGGCCACTAAACTTTTTTTTTTTGGTCTCCCTAAAATCCTTATGCTGCGATTTCTCAATATATAGGGCTATTACTCTGTTTGGTTCAGCAGTTCTATAAAAAAAACTGACTTTTATATTATGCAAATTACCTCTCTAGCAGCAGGTAGGGCGGCTACCTGCTGCTAGCAGCCGCATTCTCCATTCATAATGACGCCCCCTCCTCATGTTGATTGACAGGGCCAGCGGACGCGCTCGTCCTCTGACTGGCCCTGTCTGCATTTTAAATCTCGCGCCGCAGGCGCATCGAGTGGAGGACGCTCGCTCGGCCGCTCCATCCTCAGTGCGCCTGCGCCGATGGAGCGGCCGAGCGAGCGTCCTCCACTCAGTGCGCCTGCGCCAACTGAAGACCGGCGCAAGATTTAAAACGTAGACAGGGCCAGTCAGAGGACGAGCGCGTCCGCTGGCCCTGTCAATTAACATGAGGAGGGGGCGTCATTATGAATGGAGGATGCGGCTGCTAGCAGCAGGTAGCCGCCCTACCTGCTGCTAGAGAGGTAATTTCCATAATATAAAAGTCAGTTTTTTTTATACAACTACTGAACCAAACAGAGTAATAGCCCTATATATTGAGAAATCGCAGCATAAGGATTTTAGGGAGACCAAAATAAATAAATAAATGGGCTTATTCACCCCCTGGGGGCTCCTTAAGTAAATCCTCCAGCATGGCCAGACCTGTAGAGGGAATCATACTGACGTGACGCATGGGAGACCTGTCACTATTGTAGCAGCCACGTGACTGAATGTTGGCACGGGAAGACCAGATAGCTGCAGCGGCCCAGGAACCCAGGGGCGGGGGATCAGGCAAGTATGATTCCTCTCTGCCGATATAGCCACACTGGGGATGATCTGGCTGTGAGGCCCCCGTGGGAAAACAACCCCTTTAAGGGTTCATTCTCATTGGTGTATGTGCCAAGAAAGCTCCCGGTGTATATGTCAAGCTTATCCAGTTCCCTATTCACCCAAGATAGGTCAAAAGAGTGCACTTTTCTTTTGTTCTCTGTTGGATGGGTATATGCTGTATTCAAATACGCCATTTTATACAGAGTCATTAAAAAATAAAAAATAAAAGTATACCACCCTGTAATGTAATTCTGATCTATGCTGTAAATACAGTATCACCCTTCATTCACACAAGCATATTTTTCTGTCTGCATCTGTTCCACAATTTTGGAGATCTGATGTGGACCCATTAATTTCAACGGGGCCGCAAAAGATGTGGATAGCACACCACGTGCTATAGGCATCCACACTTCCTTTGTCTGTTTTTGCAGACAAGAATAGGCATTTTTATCACAGGATAGAATGTTCCAATTCACAAAATGTGGAACGCACATGGCCGGTATCCATGTGTTGCAGAACCTCAATTTGCAGTCTGCAAAACGGATACAGTCGTGTGAATGGACCCTTACAGTCTCAAAAAGGGCCTGAAATGCTTGTGAATAGATGTTAGACTGACAGCAGCATAACTGGACGGCATGCAACATGGGTGGACACTGACACCAAAAGCCCCCTCCCCTCCAGCTATATACACGCGCATATATAAAATATGCAGATACACATACGTAACAAACTCATTTACACATTACGTACACACATATATAATATACGCACACACACTATGCACACAAGTACACAATATGCCCATATGTACACACTCATGCACAAGCATATAGAAAATACGTACATACAGTGCCTTGTGAAAGTATTCACCCCCTTGATGTTTGTTCCGGTTTTGTTGCATTACAACCTGGAATTAAAATGGATTTTTTTGGGGGGGGGGTTGCTATTATTTGATTTACACAACATACCTACCACTTTTACTATGACACAAAACAATAACTGAGACAAAAACAGAGAATTTTTTTGTGCATAAGTATTCACTCCCTGAATGTCAATACTTTGTATAGACACCTCCTGCTGTTATTACAGATGCAGGTCTCTTGGAGCAGGTCTCTGTTAGTTTAGCACATCTAAACACTGGGACTTTTGCCCATTCTTTCACACAAAACTGCTCCAACTCATTCAGGTTAATGGGTTGTGTTGGTGCAGAGTCTTCAAGCGATGCCTCCGATTCTCCAATGGATTGAGGTCTGGGCTTTGGCTAGGCCATTCCAAGACATTTAAAGGTTTCCCCTTAAAAACATTCCAGTGTAGGGCCACTGTCCTGATGACAGGTGAACCTCCTCCTTAGCCTCGTGGGATGTCCAACATTAGGAATATTTTTGTCTATAACCCAACCGTGATCTGTACTTCTCCACAACCTTGTCTGTGACCAGTGTGGAGAGCAGCTTGGTCTTCAGGTTGCTTGCTCAGTGGTGTTGTGGACTCCGAGGCCTTTCAGAACAAGTTTGTGAATACATAATGACGTGACCCGTTGATTTCACACAGGAGGATCTTATTCAATTAATTATGTGACTTCAGAAGTTGATTCGTTGGACGAGAACTTATTTGGGGGATTCAAGGCAAAAAGGGTGCATATATATATATGCACTCACATTTTTCAGTTATTTATTAAAGTATTTTTTTTCATGCCACTAACAATTTGGACTACTTTGTCGGGTCCATTACATTACTTCTAAATTAAAATCCATTTTAATTCCACGTTGTAATGCAACAAAAACAGGAAAATGGGGGTGAATACCTCTGCAAGGCACAGTACACATTACCTACACAAACAGATTATACACATATAGTATACTGTAGACTTACTTTGTGTACCCTGAGCTGCAGGGCCATTACATCCCAGAAGAAAGCAGCAGCTGTAGAGAAGGATACCTCTAGGGGTAGGACCCAGGAGGCTCTCAAGGGTGAGAGACTCCTGTGAGATTCCTGATCTTCCCCCAGCACTGCAGTGTCTGTAAATATCCTCCCTCGCTCTCAATTTCCTGACTATACAGATAAATATATCTATATCTCCAGCATGGGCCCCTATGCAGCCGATTAAGCTAAACGTTTGGACCCATGGCCAGTTGCTCATCTAATCTGAACTGCTTTCTTTCTCTATGTACAGTAGTGCTTGGACATTTCTGAACCCTTTAGAATTTCTTATATTTCTGCATAACTGATAAAAAATTACCTTAGGTTTTCACAGAAGCCCAAAAAGTAGAAAGAGATAACCAAATCAAACAAATGAGTCAAAAATATTAGACTTGGTAATGTATTTATTGAGGAAAATGATGCAATGTCACATGTCTATAAGTGGCATAAGTTTGTGACTAGAGTTGAGCGAACACCTGGATGTTCGGGTTCGAGAAGTTCGGCCGAACATCCCGGAAATGTTCGGGTTCGGGATCCGAACCCGATCCGAACTTCGTCCCGAACCCGAACCCCATTGAAGTCAATGGGGACCCGAACTTTTCGGCACTAAAACGGCTGTAAAACAGCCCAGGAAAGGGCTAGAGGGCTGCAAAAGGCAGCAACATGTAGGTAAATCCCCTGCAAACAAATGTGGATAGGGAAATTAATTAAAATAAAAATTAAATAAATAAAAATTAACCAAAATCAATTGGAGAGAGGTTCCATAGCAGAGAATCTGGCTTCCCGTCACCCACCACTGGAACAGTCCATTCTCAGATATTTAGGCCCCGGCACCCAGGCAGAGGAGAGAGGTCCCGTAACAGACAATCTGGCTTCATGTCAGCAGAGAATCAGTCTTCATGTCATAGCAGAGAATCAGGCTTCACGTCACCCACCACTGTAAGAGTCCATTTTCATAAATTTAGGCCCAGCACCCAGGCAGAGGAGAGAGGTCCCGTAACAGACAATCTGGCTTCATGTCAGCAGAGAATCAGTCTTCATATCATAGCAGAGAATCTGGCTTCCCGTTACCCACCACTGGAACAGTCCATTCTCAGATATTTAGGCCCCGGCACCCAGGCAGAGGAGAGAGGTCCCGTAACAGACAATCTGGCTTCATGTCAGCAGAGAATCAGTCTTCATATCATAGCAGAGAATCAGGCTTCACGTCAGCCACCACTGCAACAGTCCATTGTCATAAATTCAGGCCCAGCACCCAGGCAGAGGAGAGAGGTCCCGTAACAGACAATCTGGCTTCATGTCAGCAGAGAATCAGTCTGCATGTCATAGCAGAGAATGAGGCTTCACGTCACCCACCACTGCAACAGTCCATTTTCATAAATTTAGGCCCAGCACCCAGGCAGAGGAGAGAGGTCCCGTAACAGAGGATCTGGCTTCATGTCACCAGAGAATCAGTCTGCATGTCATAGCAGAGAATCAGGCTTCACGTCAGCCACCACTGCAACAATCCATTGGCATATATTTAGGCCTAGCACACAGGCAGAGGAGAGAGGTCCCGTAACAGACAATCTGGCTTCATGTCAGCAGAGAATCAGTCTTCATATCATAGCAGAGAATCAGGCTTCACGTCAGCCACCAATGCAACAGTCCATTGTCAGATATTTAGGCCCAGCACCCAGGCAGAGGAGAGAGGTCCCGTAACAGACAATCTGGCTTCATGTCAGCAGAGAATCAGTCTGCATGTCATAGCAGAGAATGAGGCTTCACGTCACCCACCACTGCAACAGTCCATTTTCATAAATTTAGGCCCAGCACCCAGGCAGAAGAGAGAGGTCCCGTAACAGAGGATCTGGCTTCATGTCAGCAGAGAATCAGTCTGCATGTCATAGCAGAGAATCAGGCTTCACGTCAGCCACCACTGCAACAGTCCATTGTCATAAATTCAGGCCCAGCACCCAGGCAGAGGAGAGAGGTCCCGTAACAGACAATCTGGCTTCATGTCACCAGAGAATCAGTCTGCATGTCATAGCAGAGAATGAGGCTTCACGTCAGCCACCACTGCAACAATCCATTGGCATATATTTAGGCCTAGCACACAGGCAGAGGAGAGGTTCATTCAACTTTGGGTAGCCTTGCAATATAATGGTAAAATGAAAATAAAAATAGGATTGAATGAGGAAGTGCCCTGGAGTCCAATAATATATGGTTATGGGGAGGTAGTTAATGTCTAATCTGGACAAGGGACGGACAGGTCCTGTGGGATCCATGCCTGGTTCATTTTTATGAACGTCAGCTTGTCCACATTGGCTGTAGACAGGCGGCTGCGTTTGTCTGTAATGACGCCCCCTGCCGTGCTGAATACACGTTCAGACAAAACGCTGGCTGCCGGGCAGGCCAGCACCTCCAAGGCATAAAAGGCTAGCTCTGGCCACGTGGACAATTTAGAGACCCAGAAGTTGAATGGGGCCGAACCATCAGTCAGTACGTGGAGGGGTGTGCACACGTACTGTTCCACCATGTTAGTGAAATGTTGCCTCCTGCTAACACGTTGCGTATCAGGTGGTGGTGCAGTTAGCTGTGGCGTGTTGACAAAAGTTTTCCACATCTCTGCCATGCTAACCCTGCCCTCAGAGGAGCTGGCCGTGACACAGCTGCCTTGGCGACCTCTTGCTCCTCCTCTGCCTTGGCCTTCCACTTGTTCCCCTGTGACATTTGGGAATGCTCTCAGTAGCGCGTCTACCAACGTGCGCTTGTACTCGCGCATCTTCCTATCACGCTCCAGTGCAGGAAGTAAGGTGGGCACATTGTCTTTGTAGCGTGGATCCAGCAGGGTGGCAACCCAGTAGTCCGCACAGGTTAAAATGTGGGCAACTCTGCTGTCGTTGCGCAGGCACTGCAGCATGTAGTCGCTCATGTGTGCCAGGCTGCCCAGGGGTAAGGACAAGCTGTCCTCTGTGGGAGGCGTATCGTCATCGTCCTGCCTTTCCCCCCAGCCACGCACCAGTGATGGACCCGAGCTGCGTTGGGTGCCACCCCGCTGTGACCATGCTTCATCCTCATCCTCCTCCACCTCCTCCTCATCCTCGTCCTCCTCGTCCTCCAGTAGTGGGCCCTGGCTGGCCACATTTGTACCTGGCCTCTGCTGTTGCCAAAAACCTCCCTCTGAGTCACTTCGAAGAGACTGGCCTGAAAGTGCTAAAAATGACCCCTCTTCCTCCTCCTCCTCCTCCTCCTCCTGGGCCACCTCCTCTTCCATCATCGCCCTAAGTGTTTTCTCAAGGAGACATAGAAGTGGTATTGTAACGCTGATAACGGTGTCATCGCCACTGGCCATGTTGGTGGAGTACTCGAAACAGCGCAACAGGGCACACAGGTCTCGCATGGAGGCCCAGTCATTGGTGGTGAAGTGGTGCTGTTCTGTAGTGCGACTGACCCGTGCGTGCTGCAGCTGAAACTCCACTAAGGCCTGCTGCTGCTCGCACAGTCTGTCCAGCATGTGCAAGGTGGAGTTCCACCTGGTGGGCACGTCGCATATGAGGCGGTGAGCGGGAAGGCCGAAGTTACGCTGTAGCGCAGACAGGCGAGCAGCGGCAGGATGTGAACGCCGGAAGCGCGAACAGACGGCCCGCACTTTATGCAGCAGCTCTGACATGTCGGGGTAGTTGTGAATGAACTTCTGCACCACCAAATTCAGCACATGCGCCAAGCAAGGGATGTGCGTCAAATTGGCTAGTCCCAGAGCTGCAACGAGATTTCGCCCATTATCACACACCACCAGGCCGGGCTTGAGGCTCACCGGCAGCAACCACTCGTCGGTCTGTTGTTCAATACCCCGCCACAACTCCTGTGCGGTGTGGGGCCTGTCCCCCAAACATATGAGTTTCAGAATGGCCTGCTGACGTTTACCCCGGGCTGTGCTGAAGTTGGTGGTGAAGGTGTGTGGCTGACTGGATGAGCAGGTGGAAGAAGAGGAGGAGGAAGCCGAGAAGGAGGAGGTGGCAACAGGAGGCAAAGAATGTTGCCCTGCGATCCTTGGCGGCGGAAGGACGTGCGCCAAACAGCTCTCCGCCTGGGGCCCAGCTGCCACTACATTTACCCAGTGTGCAGTTAGGGAGATATAGCGTCCCTGGCCGTGCTTACTGGTCCACGTATCTGTGGTTAGGTGGACCTTGCTACAGATGGCGTTGCGCAGTGCACACTTGATTTTATCGGATACTTGGTTGTGCAGGGAAGGCACGGCTCTCTTGGAGAAGTAGTGCCGGCTGGGAACAACATACTGTGGGACAGCAAGCGACATGAGCTGTTTGAAGCTGTCTGTGTCCACCAGCCTAAATGACAGCATTTCATAGGCCAGTAGTTTAGAAATGCTGGCATTCAGGGCCAGGGATCGAGGGTGGCTAGGTGGGAATTTACGCTTTCTATCAAATGTTTGTGAGATGGAGAGCTGAACGCTGGCGTGTGACATGGTTGAGACGCTTGGTGACGGAGGTGGTGGTGGTGGTGTTGGTGGTACATCCCCTGTTTGCTGGGCGGCAGGTGCCAACGTTCCTCCAGAGGCGGAGGAAGAGGCCGAGGCGGCAGCAGCAGAATAGGCCGAGGCGGCAGCAGCAGAAGAGGTAGCAGGGGGAGCCTGAGTGACTTCCTTGGTTTTAAGGTGTTTACTCCACTGCAGTTCATGCTTTGCATGCAGGTGCCTGGTCATGCAGGTTGTGCTCAGGTTCAGAACGTTAATGCCTCGCTTCAGGCTCTGATGGCACAGCGTGCAAACCACTCGGGTCTTGTCGTCAGCACATTGTTTGAAGAAGTGCCATGCCAGGGAACTCCTTGAAGCTGCCTTTGGGGTGCTCGGTCCCAGATGGCGGCGGTCAGTAGCAGGCGGAGTCTCTTGGCGGCGGGTGTTCTGCTTTTGCCCACTGCTCCCTCTTTTGCTACGCTGTTGGCTCGGTCTCACCACTGCCTCTTCCTCCGAACTGTGAAAGTCAGTGGCACGACCTTCATTCCATGTGGGGTCTAGGACCTCATCGTCCCCTGCATCGTCTTCCACCCAGTCTTGATCCCTGACCTCCTGTTCAGTCTGCACACTGCAGAAAGACGCAGCAGTTGGCACCTGTGTTTCGTCATCATCAGAGACATGCTGAGGTGGTATTCCCATGTCCTCATCATCAGGAAACATAAGTGGTTGTGCGTCAGTGCATTCTATGTCTTTCACCGCTGGGGAAGGGCTAGGTGGATGCCCTTGGGAAACCCTGCCAGCGGAGTCTTCAAACAGCATAAGAGACTGCTGCATAACTTGAGGCTGAGACAGTTTCCCTGGTATGCATGGGGGTGATGTGACAGACTGATGGGGTTGGTTTTCAGGCGCCATCTGTGCGCTTTCTGCAGAAGACTGGGTGGGAGATAATGTGAACGTGCTGGATCCACTGTCGGCCACCCAATTGACTAATGCCTGTACCTGCTCAGGCCTTACCATCCTTAGAACGGCATTGGGCCCCACCATATATCGCTGTAAATTCTGGCGGCTACTGGGACCTGAGGTAGTTGGTACACTAGGACGTGTGGATGTGGCAGAACGGCCACGTCCTCTCCCAGCACCAGAGGGTCCACTAACACCACCACGACCATGTCCACGTCCGCGTCCCTTACTAGATGTTTTTCTCATTGTTATGGTTCACCACAACAACAAATATATTATTTGGCCCAATGTATTGTATTCAAATTCAGCGGGATATAAATTTGAGGCCTAGTATTTAGGCGCTGGGTGACCGGTATGGATTTAGTGACAGAATTAGACTTGGAAATGCACAGAAGCGTGTGTGTGAAGTTATTCTGAATGACCCTATGTGCACCTTGAATATTATATACCCTTTTTGGGATAGATTTCAAATAGCTCTGATATAGCAGGAACCACTAAATTATGAAATTGCTAAATTGGGAATTGTATTTCAACCCAGAACAAAAAATGTGCTTTGACGGACACTAAATATCTTGCCCAGCAACAACAGTACAGCGGTAACGAGAGATTTAGCAGGATATAAATTTGAGGCCTAGTATTTAGGCGCTGGGTGACAGGTATGGGTTTAGTGACAGAATTAGACTTGGAAATACACAGTAGCGGGTGTGTGTGAAGTTATTCTGAATGACCCAATGTGCACCTTGAATATTATATACCCTTTTAGGGATAGATTTCAAATAGCTCTGATATAGCAGAAACCACTAAATTATGAAATTGCTAAATTGGGAATTGTATTTCAACCCAGAACAAAAAATGTGCTTTGACGGACACTAAATATCTTGCCCAGCAACAACAGTACAGCGGTAACGAGAGATTTAGCAGGATATAAATTTGAGGCCTAGTATTTAGGCGCTGGGTGACAGGTATGGGTTTAGTGACAGAATTAGACTTGGAAATACACAGTAGCGGGTGTGTGTGAAGTTATTCTGAATGACCCAATGTGCACCTTGAATATTATATACCCTTTTAGGGATAGATTTCAAATAGCTCTGATATAGCAGAAACCACTAAATTATGAAATTGCTAAATTGGGAATTGTATTTCAACCCAGAACAAAAAATGTGCTTTGACGGACACTAAATATCTTGCCCAGCAACAACAGTACAGCGGTAACGAGAGATTTAGCAGGATATAAATTTGAGGCCTAGTATTTAGGCGCTGGGTGACAGGTATGGGTTTAGTGACAGAATTAGACTTGAAAATACACAGTAGCGGGTGTGTGTGAAGTTATTCTGAATGACCCAATGTGCACCTTGAATATTATATACCCTTTTAGGGATAGATTTCAAATAGCTCTGATATAGCAGAAACCACTAAATTATGAAATTGCTAAATTGGGAATTGTACTTCAACCCAGAACAAAAAATGTGCTTTGACGGACACTAAATATCTTTCCAAGCAACAACAGTACAGCGGTAACGAGAGATTTAGCAGGATATAAATTTGAGGCCTAGTATTTAGGCGCTGGGTGACAGGTATGGGTTTAGTGACAGAATTAGACTTGGAAATACACAGTAGCGGGTGTGTGTGAAGTTATTCTGAATGACCCTATGTGCACCTTCAATATGATCTACCCTTTTAGGGATAGATTTCAAATAGCTCTGATATAGCAGAAACCACTAAATTATGAAATTGCTAAATTGGGAATTGTATTTCAACCCAGAAGAAAAAATGTGCTTTGACGGACACTAAATAACTTTCCCAGCTACAACAGGACAGCGGTAACGAGAGATTTAGCAGGATATAAATTTGAGGCCTAGTATTTAGGCGCTGGGTGACAGGTATGGGTTTAGTGACAGAATTAGACTTGAAAATACACAGTAGCGGGTGTGTGTGAAGTTATTCTGAATGACCCAATGTGCACCTTGAATATTATATACCCTTTTAGGGATAGATTTCAAATAGCTCTGATATAGCAGAAACCACTAAATTATGAAATTGCTAAATTGGGAATTGTACTTCAACCCAGAACAAAAAATGTGCTTTGACGGACACTAAATATCTTTCCAAGCAACAACAGTACAGCGGTAACGAGAGATTTAGCAGGATATAAATTTGAGGCCTAGTATTTAGGCGCTGGGTGACAGGTATGGGTTTAGTGACAGAATTAGACTTGGAAATACACAGTAGCGGGTGTGTGTGAAGTTATTCTGAATGACCCAATGTGCACCTTGAATATTATATACCCTTTTAGGGATAGATTTCAAATAGCTCTGATATAGCAGAAACCACTAAATTATGAAATTGCTAAATTGGGAATTGTACTTCAACCCAGAACAAAAAATGTGCTTTGACGGACACTAAATAACTTTCCCAGCTACAACAGGACAGCGGTAACGAGAGATTTAGCGGGATATAAATTTGAGGCCTAGTATTTAGGCGCTGGGTGACAGGTATGGGTTTAGTGACAGAATTAGACTTGGAAATACACAGTAGCGGGTGTGTGTGAAGTTATTCTGAATGACCCTATGTGCACCTTCAATATGATCTACCCTTTTAGGGATAGATTTCAAATAGCTCTGATATAGCAGAAACCACTAAATTATGAAATTGCTAAATTGGGAATTGTACTTCAACCCAGAACAAAAAATGTGCTTTGACGGACACTAAATAACTTTCCCAGCTACAACAGGACAGCGGTAACGAGAGATTTAGCGGGATATAAATTTGAGGCCTAGTATTTAGGCGCTGGGTGACCGGTATGGATTTAGTGACAGAATTAGACTGGGATATGGCCAAAAAATAACCACACTATTGCTGGTTAAATGCACTTGGTGACGGGCGCAGCTTGCCCCTGATGTAGTATATGGCCAAAAAATGAACAGACTATTGCTGGTTAAATGCACTTGGTGTGACAGCTTCACCCTGATGTAGGCTTTAGCCAAAAAACAACCACACCATTGAGGGTTAAATGCACTTGGTGACAGGCGCAGCTTGCCCCTGATTTTGTATATGGCCAAAAAATGAACAGACTATTGCTGGTTAAATGCACTTGGTGTGACAGCTTCACCCTGATGTAGGCTTTAGCCAAAAAACAACCACACCATTGAGGGTTAAATGCACTTGGTGACAGGCGCAGCTTGCCCCTGATTTTGTATATGGCCAAAAAATGAACAGACTATTGCTGGTTAAATGCACTTGGTGTGACAGCTTCACCCTGATGTAGGCTTTAGCCAAAAAACAACCACACCATTGAGGGTTAAATGCACTTGGTGACAGGCGCAGCTTGCCCCTGATTTTGTATATGGCCAAAAAATGAACAGACTATTGCTGGTTAAATGCACTTGGTGTGACAGCTTCACCCTGATGTAGGCTTTAGCCAAAAAACAACCACACCATTGAGGGTTAAATGCACTTGGTCGCAGCTTGTGCTGGCGCACCACAAGACACAAAATGGCCGCCGATCACCCCAGAAAAATGTGACTGACAAACGGTCTGGGCAGCCTAAAAACAGTGAGCAATTGAGGATCAGCAGCTCAATGATCCACAGCTGCAGATCGATCAGTTAATCAAGTCCTTTGGAGGAGTTAATCTGCCTAATCTCGCCCTACTGTCGCAGCCGCAACCTCTCCCTACGCTAATCAGAGCAGAGTGACGGGCGGCGCTATGTGACTCCAGCTTAAATAGAGGCTGGGTCACATGGTGCTCTGGCCAATCACAGCCATGCCAATAGTAGGCATGGCTGTGATGGCCTCTTGGGGCAAGTAGTATGACGCTTGTTGATTGGCTGCTTTGCAGCCTTTCAAAAAGTGCCAAGAAAGCGTCACAAAAGCGCCAAGAAAGCGACGAACACCGAACCCGAACTTTTACGAAAATGTCCGGGTTCGGGTCCGTGTCACGGACACCCCAAAATTCGGTACGAACCCGAACTATACAGTTCGAGTTCGCTCATCCCTATTTGTGACCCTTTAGGATTAGCAGATTATGTGAAGATGACATTAGAGTCAGGTGTTTTATGTTAATGATATGACAATCAGTGACTGGACGACCTGCTTTATTTAAAGAACAGGAATCTATTGAAGTCTGATCTTCACAATACATGTTTGTTGAAGTGTATCATGGCATCAACAAAGGAGATTTCTGAAGACCTCAGAAGAGACATTGTTGATGCTCATCAGGCTGGAAAAGGTTACAAAATCAACTCTAAACAGTTTGGATTCCACTAATCCAGTCAGAAAGATGGTGTACAAATGGAAGAAACTCAAGACCATTTCCAACCTCAACCAACAATGATCATGCCAAGAGCAAGGCATGTCTAGTAAGTCATGAAGGAACCCAAGGTAAGCTCTGAGCCAAAAAGGCCCCATTCTCACATTAGCTAAAGTTAATGTTTGAGTCCACCAACAGGAGGACACTGAGCAACAATGGTGTGTATGGTGTATGTCAGGATTGCAAGGAGAAAGTCCCTGCTCTCGAAAAAGAACATCGGCTGGAGCGCCGCTGCCTTCTCAAACAGCTGATCGGCGGGGGTCCCGGCTGTCGGACCCTCGCCGGTCAGATGCTGATGATCTATCCCAATGAAAGTGCAGAACCCCTTTAACCCAAAAGAAATGTTGTGGAAGGACCTGAAGCAAGCAGTTTGTGGGAGGCAACTCACCAACATAATAAATTCGAGGCCATCTTATATTGAGGAATGGGCTAAAATTCCTCCAAGCCGATGTGCAGGACTAATGAACAATTACCAAAAGAAAAGTTTAGTTGCAATTATTGCTGCACGAGCAGCATCACACCAAATACTGAAGGCAAAGGATCACATACTTTTGCCACTCACATGATACCGGATCATCTTCCTCAAAAATAAATGGCCAAGTCTAATATTTTTGACTCATTTGTTTGATTTGGTTATCTTTATCTTCATCCAGTAACTTTAGATTAAATTTATCCAGAAATCTAGAAAATTCTGAAGAGTTCTCAAACTTTCAAGCAGCACTGTATATGCAGTATGTCCACCATTAAAGTACAAGCCTTTGCCATTGCTGAGCATATTGCTGTATATCACAGATCATGTTTATGAATGACCAATCAATGGCACATACAATGTATAGTCTTAATCTGTCCCAAGCTGCACAGATTGCCATGTGGGCACAGCATGAACTTACCATGACGCTGCTTTCAAGCATTTGAAGACCAGGAGTACCATTGGCTTGAAGTAGAGTATGTACCACTTTGTCAAGTTTGCTCTCTTCCTCAGCAGGAATGCAATACCTGTATAATAACACAGAAAATGTTACAACAGCAAAGTGGGGGCCAGTGCCCTCCTTTTTGTCTGCGCCAGTTGTCTTACATAAGGACAAGTGTGTCTATTTAGATACCGATTATAATACCTATAATATGTGTACCAGATGGGTAGTACTATATAATGCAATGCCAGTAATTTCAGTGTAAAAACTGAAGAATTATTTTCCGATATTATAACATTAGGAAATTTGTCTGCAATTTCTAAAACGGTGTTGAAGTAGTTTGTACCATATCCTTCTTCCCACAAAGTTCCACCTCCATCCTGCTAAGGGCTCTTTCACACCTGCGTTATTGTCTTCCGGCATAGAGTTCCGTCGTCGGGGCTCTATGCTGGAAGAATCCTAATGCATTCTGAATGGAGTGAAATCCGTTCAGGATGCATCAGGATGTCTTCAGTTCCGGAACGGAACGTTTTTTGGCCAGAGAAAATACTGCAGCATGCTGCGCTTTTTGCTCCGGCCAAAAAAACTGAAGACTTGCCGCAAGGCCGGATGCGGAACGAATGCAAATTGAAAGGCATTGATCCGGATCCGGCCTTAAGCTAAACGTCGTTTCGGCGCATTGCCGGATACGACGTTTAGCTTTTTTAGAGTGGTTACCATGGCTGCCGGGACGCTAAAGTCCTGGCAGCCATGGTAAAGTGTAGCAGGGAGCAGCATACTTACCGTCCGTGCGGCTCCCGGGGCGCTCCAGAGTGACGTCAAGGCGCCCCAGGCGCATGGATGACATGATCGCATGGCACGTCATCCATGCGCATGGGGCGCTCTGACGTCATTCTGGAGCCGCGCGGACTGTAAGTATGCCGCTCCCCGCTCCTACTATGGCAACCAGGACTTTAATAGCGTCCTGGGTGCCATAGTAACACTGAAAGCATTTTGAAGACTGATCCGTCTTCAAATGCTTTCAGTACACCTGCGTTTTTTCCGGATCCAGCGTGTAATTCCGGCAAGTGGAGTACACGCCGGATCCGGGCAACGCAAGTGTGAAAGAGGCCTAAGCCCTGCTGTATTAAACAGCTGATTTCCTGCTTTCACTGCCAGGAATGGAACCGACTCCCATCCCAGCATATTAGCCGCTTAGATGCTGCAGTGAACGCGGACCTCAACATCAAGTGGTTAGAGACGGGGAGCTCCTTCTTGTACCTTATCACCACTGAGGGTTTGCTTTGGCAGCTGAGGGGCTTACCAGAGCTCCAGACCTGTCATGTAGAGAAGTCTATTAGCCCCTGCTTTTGGCAGAAAAGTCGTGAACATTTACAAAAAATTGGTGCCAATTTTTGTTTTGTTTTTTTGTCTCAAAGGGAAGGATACATTCCTCCCAACGTGTTTTAGCGTTTAAGGCCAATGCCATTTTTTTATTTTTTCAATATACAGCATGCTCTAGTTATGTCTCATTATTCTGGCAGTTACTCCCAAATTTGTTTTCCATAGGACTTTTAAAAAAAGCAAGAAACTGGCTTTACACAATAAAACAAAGTCACCAAAAACCACTTGTAAAAAATGCAATACATAACAATTGCGTTCTGGAATTGGTCTAAGTTCCCTATTGACTGTGAATTTGCAGTAAATTTTACATAGTTTCAGTTATTGGCGCAGCCGCCTGCTATAGCAGACATGGTAATTAGGGATGAGGGAACTTCATATTTTGAAGTTCGGGTTGGGGTATATGCCGAATTGTGTTATGGATTCCGTTATCACGGACCATAACGCAAATCCATGAGGGAATGCATAACGGATTGCTTTTAGAGGCATTCCGTCATAATAGAAGTCTATGGCCAGCATAACGGATCCGCCCGGTTTTCGTTATGCTGTCTTTTCTTAGGGGGCATGTCCTTACTGCTGTAGCTCTTTCCTTATAACTGCCGCAACTTCTAACAGTCAATGTGGCTGGTGGCAGTTGAAGATTTAACCTAAGCATGTGCGACCACCTCAGAGAGGTGGACAGAGAAAAGAGGAAAAGAACAAACAGCAGGTGGTGCTATACAGATCCATTTTATTGAACAGCCCACTGGCTAAACTAAATTTTTAATCATATATGTAAATTAAAATGTAGAACATGTTTTGTGGCACAACCCCTTTAAACTGGGAGGATGAAGAATTTCTGTTTCTACAGGTGTTCACGTTTTTTTTAAATCTCCATTTGGCATGTATGCCAGGATAAACTCACATATATTATATGGAGACATTTCTAACAGCGGCAACCTTTACTCGTAGGTTACAATGGCATCTGTTTATGGATGTCATGAGCTTAGCAATGGCTTTTCATGACGTATTTATGAAACTAATGCCATTATAGCCTAGGGGTGACAGATGTCACTGTTCGGCATCCAATTGACGCATTAGTATAATGGCATCTGTGTAACGGACCTGTCATGAAAAGCTACTGAAAATCTCAAGATGTCTCCATTTAATTTTTAAACAGATACCTATGATGGATGCCATACAGAGCCCCCTCTTGTCATCTGTAGAAAGCTAAGTATACGTTGACCCCATCAGCACTTACCAAATGCAATCAGCACCAGTGTGTAAGTAGTCAATGTAGGGAAGGTGATTTTGGTCGCGAGACCAGCATGAGGTAGAAAAAACCATGCCAATATTAAGCCAAGGAATTGTTACTCCTGGAAGAGGAAAATAAAGTATTCAATGGACAGTATAAAGACATAAGAGATGCAATAAGATATACAAATAAATAAATCAAAGACACTATCTGGAAAAGGGGCATGATCAGTAGACCACAAAGCCGGTTATCATACTAAACTATCCCAGAGGTCCGTTTTATTATACTATAGTATACTATTACTATACTATCTCATTTTAGGTCAGTTTAAATATGACTAATAGAAATTTAAGGCCTTGACGACACTGCAGTACCTAATGTGGTGGTGATCATTTATTCACAAACGTAACAATCTTCTCTTAAAGGGTTTCTGTCACCTGAAAAATGGGTATTAAGCTGTCTGACACTAGCGATGTGTTAATGTCAGCTGAACATAACTATATTAGCGCCATCTCACTGCCTGAAGCCTTTATTGAGAAAAACAAACTCTTATAATATGCTAATTAGCCTCAAGGAGCCGGGGAGGGGTTGCACCTGCTCCTAAAGACTCAGTTTGCCCACCTCTTTTCACGCCCTTCTCTTGATTGACACGGCAGCGCTGCTCTCCTCCCACCGGCTGTGTCTACTAAGAAAATGTTGTCCCTGCGCCGTCCTGTTCAGTATTCAGCGCAGGCGCAGTGTGGGAAGGATGTTCTCAAACAGCTGGCTTCCTCACTGTGACGTGTTCAGCGCAGGCACAGTGAGAGAAAGCCAGCAGCCGCCGAGCGTCCTTCCCTCACTGCGCCTGCGCCGAATACTGAACGGGACGATTTTCTTAGTAGACACGACGGGAGGAAAGCAGCGCTGCCTGGACCTGTCCATCAAGAGAAGAAGGGTGTGAAGAGGCTAATTAGCATATTATAAACGTTCATTATTCTCAATATAGTTATGTTCAGCTGACATTAGCACATCGCTTATATCAGCCAGCTTAATACCCATTTTTCAGGTGACATAAACCCTTTAAATTAGTTTATAACGCATGATCTACGCCATGAGATGGTAGCAGGCTAAACAGTGGGCACATCACAAGTCATTCCCTTCAACTGCAGAACATGGGCCAGTAAAGAGTTTTCATTTTGCACCGAAAATCCTCATGAATAAAGCTTTCAAGGCATCTTATTCAGATGAATGATTTTTCCCTTCTGGATGATGGGCAGGACAGACCGTACCCAGACTGAAAACTGACACATTGGAGTAAATGAGCCACTTCACATGTCAATCTTTTTTCACTGCAAACACACAAAGTTAGAGCAGCACCTCCAAACAATATGTAATAAAGGACAATACCACGGCTGCAGTACAAAAGCAACAAACACTGCTCCATGTACAAAGATATATGCAAACACTAGAAACATGGACTGCTACACTTACTAGGCATGAAAATTAGAAGCAGTTTGCGCACATTTTTGATCAAAACTGTGTTGGGCCCAACTTCCAATGACAGACAGGAACTACGAGGGGTCATACACACGACCGTATGTAATTTGCGGTCCGCAAAGCACGGATCCGCAAAAAATATGGATGACGCCCGTGTGCATTTCGTATTTTGCGGAACGGAACAGCTGGCCCCTAATAGAACAGTACTATCCTTGTCCGTTAAGCGAACAATAATAGGACAGGTTCTATTTTTTTGCGGAACGAACATCTGGAAATAGAACGCATATGGAGTAACTTCCATTTTTTTGGCGGACCCATTGAATTTTATGGTTCCGCATACGGACCACAAAAAAAAACAAACAAAAAAAAAACGCAAACAGGCATGGAAAGAAAATAAGTTTGTGGGCATGAGCCCTTAGACTTCCCTCTTCTGGGCCTAGGCCCTGAATTCAGGGCAGTGTATAATCCAGCTACAGTATGCTCTAAGACTTCAGGGATGCTCAATCTGCGGCCCTCCAGCTGTTGTAAAACTACAACTCCCTCTATGCCCTGCTGTAGGCTGTTCAGGCATGCTGGGAGTTGTAGTTTTGCAACAGCTGGAGGGCCGCAGGTTGAGCATGCCTGCTCTTAGTAATAGCCTTGAGGAGATGGGCAGGAGTACATGGTCTAAATTTGGGGGACTCCCTTTCCATCTGACCAAGGGTTTTGGAGTATACTATGGCTGGATCCTACACTGCCAAGTTTTGTAGGTTTAGGCCCAGTAGAGGCAAGTCTGAGAATTTAGGCCCCGTCGGTTGGAAGCCACCTTGTTGATGGTAGTTGGGCCCGTCACAATTTTAGGTACGGAATTAATGCAATTTAGATTAACCCACGTTTCTAGTGTTTGCATGTGCATGGAGCTGGATGCTGCTACATAAGGGTTTGCTTCTTTTTACTGACCATTCATCCATTCAGTGAGAATTGGAGCATGTTCTCTCCTCATCCATTTCGACTTGAGCGGCTGGACTAGGCCATTCAAGCTGATGGGTCAGTAAAAATTAACTGGCAGCACATGGACACCATCGTTTACTGATGGGTTGTTTGGAGATGCTGGGTGTGCATTCTTTAGTTTTCTTTTTTGTCACTGGAGTGAAAAACTTACGACAACCGATGACACACAGATTAATTAGGTTATGTTTTCATCTGAATAAACCCTTAAACCTTCCCTAATGTGACATTAAGGGGCTGATAATCAGGAACGAACATTGATGGCTCCCGATCATTGACCCGTGTAAATATGCTGCCGATCACCCAATAAACAAAAAAGTATTTGTCAGGTCATCACATGTTTTATGCAGCATGGAAAACATCAGTCAACAGCACGTTGGCCTCTGAAGAAGGATGCACTTCCAACAATGAAGAAAGCGCATGTGCCAGACAATCACATGAACGATCTCTTGGGCACAGGCAGAGCCAACAAGGGCTCCATGTAAACAGATGGAGATACATGAACTCCAATCGACTTGCTATATCATCCAACACTGCTCATTTTGGACCAAAAAAATCTGCTCATGTAAGAGGACCTCAAGACCACTTTCACACTGAGTATTTTTAAGCCAAAACTAGGAATGGGACCAAACCAGAGAAGAGGAGCAACTATTTCCATTATACATTTTCTCTGTAGGCTCCACATCTGGTTTTGGATTCCAAAATACTACCATCTGAAAGTGGCCTAATTCAATGTTTACATGACCGTCAGAGCCTTGCAGTGCTAGTCTTCCTGTCGAAGTGACAGAAATCCCAGTGGAGCCCATTAGAAGTCCATGAGGTGGTACTGTTGTAAGTCAGATCCTGCAGAGTGCTGCGCCTTCTGTTAAACAGAGTGTGAACAGAGCACATCTGTATATGAAATTCTTTACGGTGGAACAAGAGGTTTCATATAGCTCAAAAGTATTCATCACCTCTGGCGATCACCATCATGTTGATGACACGAGCCATGGCGAATGCAGAACCATTTGATAACCCATATATTGTCAATGGAGTATGCGTTGCTCTCTAACGCATACAAGATCGTAGACTGGGAAAGGAACCTTATAAACTAAGCTGTATAAGAAAGGTAGAATCTGTGGAAAAAAAAAAACTAACATGAAGCACTTACCAGGCACAGCACCAAGGTGACGCAGGATGGATCCTGAATTATTAGGAAGGACTGTAAGATTCCATCCATGTCTATAAAACATAGAAGGAAAAGGTATGGCTGGCTGCACAATGCATTGTGGTAATGGATGACATCATGATTTAATCTACTCACCTTGAAAAGGGTTCCGCTTTACCCACAGGAAATCCACTGCCGTGAGTCTTTGTATCAACCTTTCCACAATGCACAGCAACGTGACAAGTCTTCTGCTCAACAATCCGCCAATACTCTTGCTGAAATAAGAAGAGCAGTGTTATCATTAGCTTCATAATGGGGGTCTCATGTGTCTTGAGTGTTTAAAGGGTATGGTCACCTTCACACCACTGTTCTTTTTTTTAATGTCCCAATACATCTAAAATTAGGCAACTTTGCAATATATCTTCATTAAAGGGGTTGGCCACTTTCTGCTGTTGACCATTGTGTTTGCGATTATATGGCACTTACTAATATAGTGTTCTATATTTTATCAGGTATACCTCCTTGTTTACAAAGTCTTTTGTGCTGCCCACAGAGGTCCTCTCCATAAAATGGCCGCTGCAATCCCCTCCATGAATAGAGGAGACATCACAGACATACTACACCTGCACTAAAGGTGCAGTGTGTTAGAATGGAGAAGAATCTGCCTGGTCACATGACCCTCCATCGGTGGCCATTTTATGGACAGGACCTCTATATGGACAGTACAAAAGACTTTGTAAACAAGGGTAAGATACCTTAGGAAATACAGAAAATGGTGCAGAATTTTGAGAAAGGCCACAAGCAGCCAGAAGGGGGCCGACCCCTTTAATAGTTCCCTAGCATTTTATTTCTACAGCTCCAATGCAGACTATGTTTCCATGGTAACAGGAAGCAAATTCTGTGTAGTCTGGTCTTGCACCGATACTTTCCTCCATTTTGCACCATACAATTGGTAGGTTAGATGGAAGTAGAGGACAGATAGAAAGAAGTATGACTGCATGATCAGACTACAGAAAGTCTGCTTGTTGTCTGTTACCATGGAGACACATAGCCTACAGGGGAGCAGAAGGAACTAAATGTTAACTAACTATTGCAAAGTTGCTTCATTTTTAATTTCATAACATTTCATATAAGGCTACTTTCACACCTGCGTTAGGTGCGGATCCGTCTGGTATCTGCACAGACGGATCCGCACCTATAAATCCAAACGCTAGTATTCTGTCCAAAAAAAGTCTAAGTCTAAATGTAAGTCAAACGGATCCGTCCTGACTTACATTTAAAGTCAATAGAGGACGGATCCGTTTACAATTGCACCATATTTGTGTCAATGTAGACGGATCCATCCCCATTGACTTACATTGTAAGTCAGGACGGAACCGTTTGGCTCTGCATCGCCAG